>NC_031769.1:2390165-2401740 GCF_001522545.3 Parus major
AAACACACACACTGAAATGGGGTGTCCCAAACACACCCACACTGAAATGGGGTGTCCCAAACACACACAGATCAAAATGGGATGTCCCAAATACACCCACACTGAAATGGGGTGTCCCAAACACACACCCTGAAATGGGGTGTCCTAAACACACACACACTGAAATGGGGTGTCCTAAACACACACACACTGAAATGGGGTGTCCTAAACACACACACATCAAATTGGGGTGTCCCACACATCATTATACACAAAACTCATCCAGGCTGGCACTGGTACTCTGGTGTTATCAGTTCCTTCTCTTACCACAACGAGCCTGACAGATCCTCCTGAGGGTTTTCACAAAGCAGATTCCATAAAGCTGTGGAAAATACATTTTTAAAGGACATTGGGAGACACAAGTTGTGTGTGGTGTCACTTCATTGGGAAATCTGTGTCATGCAAACACCATCAAACTGCCTGGAGCTGGGATTGCCTCTCCCAGGGCTGGGTGAAGGTGTGAGGTGAGGGAGCTCTTCCCTACAAAACTCAGGCATTGGGAAGGGACTGGAATTCTGGGGAGACTGCCCTGTGTGAAGGCCTTACTGCAGCTTTCCTCCCCCCAGCACAGTGTCCACGATGGGCCACGTGCTCGTGGAGTCAGCAGCCACAGAGCCTTTCTTCCTCAGGGGTACCAGCCCATCTGGAATTGGGTATGTAAACTGTAATCAGCAAGGGAAATGCTCTGCCATGCTCTGCAAGCTGCTGGAAATCCTTGTCCTGCCTGCCTTGTTTCTGTAATGAAATCTTCTTGCACCATCCCTTCTACCTGAAGCTGTCCAAGAGCTCTAACATCTGATTTCTCTCTTAATTTTGTAATTGATTGCTTGTTTGACACCAGTCTTTTCCATTTTTACTCCCAACCACCAAGATTTCTCCTGCTTTTTTTGTTCCAAAGAAGATCTTTGTGAAAGCAGAGAGGTCAGAGAAGAAATGATGTACATAATAATGGGATACATGGGAAAACTGCCCCTTCCTTTCAGCACATATTGGACACAAGAACAAGCATTGTGCAAGTGCTGCCTGAAGCCTTTCAGGGGGAGAAAATCGATAGCAGGCCATTTAATAGTTTAGTGTAGCACTTGGGAGATACAATCTCCTTTTACTCTGGCAATAGCAGTGGGAGGAGAGTCAGGGATAATGAATTGATCAGAGGTGGAAGTTTGTTTTCAGGGGTGATGGGGAGGGGAAGCATCCTGGAAGCAACTTTCTAATGACACTCCCTGTGACTTTATATCTAAATCTTTCTGTTCTATTTATTGCAGTCTAGAGATGGGTGCTGGGGGGAGGTAGTGAGCCTGGCTCTGCATTCTGCCTTCACCTTCAGACAAGTGTGTTGGAGATAGTGCTCAAACCCTGCCTTTGTTTCATTTCTTTTATTTAAGAAGTGGGAAACAGACTCTCTGTGCTTGTGTTTTCCTCAGGTCTGGCACGGACAGCTTGGACGGGGAAGTGCTGCCAGGAGAGAACACAGAGCAGAGGGCTCTGTGCCAGGCTGCTGAAGTGGAGAGGAGAGAGCTCCTGGAGCTGGTGACTGTGCTGCAGAAAAGGTACAGCCTCATCCCAGCAGCATCCTTTGTGGGCTGCTGGGATCAGGGAACACTGCAGAGTCTGGCACCTGCACTACAGCACATCACACGCTGCCATCCTTGCCTTAAATAGGGGCTTTTCAATTTTTTTCTGCTCAATTTCCCTGCCTGGCTGATGATTCATTCTTTTTTATTATTCTTTTAGAACAAAGGGCAGAAAAAAATGGAGCCATCTTCCAGCTTGCTGCACCTAGATAAAACCAGAATTACTGTATTTATATATGCATGGCCTTATTGAGGCAGCAATATTATTCATCAGTAGTAAATACTGTAATTATTGGTATAATATTTTCTTCCAAAGCTTTTCACATTCTTTTTAAATTTCATTGTATCCTTTTCTAAATGAATTTATTCTGGTTTAACTGAGACATAGCAGTGATTTTTTTTTTAAAATTTTATTTTCTATGATTCAATTTAATGTAAAATGATGTTAAAAGCCAACCAGGAGAGAAGGGAAAGCAAAGTAATTTCTTTTTGGCCACCTTTCAGCTACTCTTTTTTTTTTTTTCCCAGTATGTGTTATTTGATTCCCAAATCTGTATCCCAATATTGGAAATATATTCCTGTCTGTGTGCTTGTCAATACAATAAGCACTGTATTCTTACTTGCTTAAATTTACCATAGTTATCATTCTCACTTGTATAACTTCTGTCCTGCACGATTAATCACAGTCAGAAAAAAAAGGATTTTTCTTTTAGAACTGTGGAAAAGGTGCTTTTAACACTAAATTCTGGAAATACATGCTGGGAAAAATCTTTTTCATGTTTGAAAGCCCAGTGGCTTTAATAGAGCTGTGCAGTCAGATGAGGATGGGGCTGTGAGTGGTAACTGAAGTGTGGCCACCACCAATATGGGATAATGAAAAACAGAGTCAATGAAATGCACAGTTGCTTGTAAAATGTGCCATAAGCTGATGATTCAGCAGCTCCACAGTTATCACACATTTATCAAGCAGGTAAAATTTTGTGAGGCTGTGTGCAATAACTCTTGGGAGACCTCAGGGTAATATAGCACCAGTCAGATTTCAACGTGAATGTATTTTTAAAAATCAGGTTTTCCTCCTCTCCCCTCCACTGCTGGGGGGTAACAAAGCTCAGGTAACACAGATAATGCTTAAATCAAGAGAAGAGCCCTGGGAATTGCTGCAAGTGGGATTTTTCTACAGCATTTTAGTTTAAATTAGTCCTATTGGCAGATGATTCCAATAAAAAATCCCACAGATATTGCCACTTTTCCTCCACTTTTTGTTTAAATTGGATGCCAGAGGAACACCAGGGTCAAATGAAAGTTTAGTGAATGCAGAACCACTGAGAGGAATAAAATGTCTCAGAGCACATCACCAGCCTGGGAATTCACTGCCACAGGAGGTCAAGTCTTGCCTGGAGCTACATTTTTAAGCCAGTGATGTAATTTTATTAGAGTTGTAATATTTTATTTTATTTTTAGTTATGCCAGCTAGGAGGGAAATAAACTAATCAAGTCTCTTGATTCAGAGGGTAACCAGCTTCCAGCCATGGGGTGAGGAGGGAAATTCTCTTATTCAGTCCAATCCAGTGGGTTTTTTTTTTTTCCAGTCCAGTCAATCTGTGTTTCTTTTTAGCTTTAAACTCCTTGGTGTCAATCAGTGCCCCAAGTGGCAGCATCTGTGGGTGCACACCAGATTTTTGCAGTTAATATTCTGAGAGGTTATGCAGGGTGGAGAGAGACAATTTGATTTTTTGTGATGTAAGCACCAGTTTCTTTTCCACCCTCTCCCATCCATGGTCATGTTTAAATGGCCAAGTTTATTAAAAGCAGCCTCAAGTTTCTTTCCTTCCTCTCAGATAACTGATGCAAATGTTAAGACTGTGTTTTTATAAACTATTTGCCTTCCAAGCTTTCCCAGAGTGTCTCAAAAATGCAGTTTATTATTCCTGTAATAAAAGATGTGTCTCTCCTCAGCAATCTGCAGCTTTCCTGCTCATCTGAGGGGTGAATTCACACAGGGAGCCAGAATTAAGGGATCTGAGCAACCTCCAGTAACAAACCCATTGTTTCCAATGGTACTCATTAGTTAATTCTCATTTGCATATTTAGAAGATGTCACCTGCTACAATTTCACTGGGATTTCTGTCTTTGGATGCATGGAAAGTTCTTTCCCTTCTGTTGGGAGCTCTGCAGGAAGAAGCAGGATTCAGTACCAAGACTGATTTGATGTAGACATGACACAAATGAGCTGAACTCTCTTTTTTTACTCTTTTTTTTCCCTTTTTTTTTTTGCCTGTCAGGTTGGAGGAAAGCAGCAACAAAGTCTTGGAAGCTGAGAAGAAGCTTCAAGAGGAGAGGTGGCAGAGTGACATCTTGGAACAGCAGCTTGAAAAGCTTCAGGTGGATCTAGGGAGCAGCAGAACTGCCCAGAACCCTGCCCTGAGGAGCAGAAAAGGTGAGGGGGAACCTTCACATCCCCCTTTTCACCTCTGGGCTTTATAGACAGCGACAACATTCGGGTTCCACCTGCCAAACCCAGCCAGGTGCGTGACCTTGCACCTGGTGATGGGACCTGCTCACAGCCAGAGCAAGGCAGGAGGCAAAACCCTGGCCTTTCTTAATTGAAGATGATTTTCCCACAGGTCTAAGAGGGACCAGGATTTTTGCAAGGTGTTTCCATGGGATAATTCCAGGAAAAAAGCTTTCCCCTGCTCTGTGAGCTCCCTTTGCACTCGTGCCTGAGGGATTCAGCTGAAGGTTAAGAGCAGAATTAAAGGACACATCCCAATTTAAGGCCTGTCAGTGCCTATGAAAAACTATTGCTGGTGATGAAGTAATTAGATCTGGTGTAATTTATTATCCCATGAACGTGATAATCTCCTGCTATAAATATGAAAGCCTCCCTGGCGTAGTTAAAGAAGAAGAATTCATGGTGGATGTTAAATTTTTATTTCCCTGATCAGATCCTTTTATTGCTTAAGGACTCTGATTCTGTAAAGTGTCTAAACCAATAAAATGGCACATATTCTTAAGGAAATTTTTCCAGTGGTTTCCCTTTTTATGTGTATTTTCATAAAGTAAAAAGACTTCAAATGCCAGAAGATGAGCAGCAGGGAGGGGAATTTCAATTTGGCAAATGTTGGGGCGGTGTCAGGCTGAGTTAGGGTGACCAGAGGGACCACAGAGCTCAGCAGAGACCTTGGATGAGCCCTTCAGAGGAACCTTTATACTGAGTGGGGACTGAATAGGTGCTTCAAACCCACTCCTGTCTGGAAAACATGGATTTGTTCCTTGGAACAGGATTGCTGTGTCCTTGGAAGGGGCTCCAGCCCACCCTGACTCATTCCCATGTTGTCTTTTTATGAGCACTGATTATTTGAGTTGTCTCACCTCTATTTACTGAGAGCAGAAAGATTTAGATCCCAATAGTGTTGGGAGCACTTTGGTGCTGTTTTGCACAGAATTTAACTGAGTTTCTGAGTACTCAGACTTTTACAGAACCTGGAGAAGTGTTGATGTGTTCTGTTATCACAGATTCCCCTTGCAAGCTCCAAGAGATACAAACTCCACAAGTCCTGAGGATTTTTGGTCAAGTTTTGTCATGCTGTAGTAAAGGTGTAGTAAGTCCCCTCTGGTAGCTTTCACAGCCAGAGGAAAAAGCTGTTTTCACCAGTGTGACAGATCCCTTCTCACCAAATATTTAGTTCATTAATCTCCTCTGCTTAAGGACTAAAAGCAAAAGTAGAAAAGGATTGGCAGTAAGGCTAATAAGGAGAAATCCTCTCTAAATCCACGAGATGAGTAGGTAACAATCGATTTCACTCCCCTGCTTTGATGAGAGCTTTGTGATGTGCCAGAGCTGGAGTTTGTACAAGAACTACAAGTCTGTAATACACCTCTTCAGCAGAGTATGGAGGTTATCTCAATGCCTTCATGCCAATGGTTGAGGAAATAAGAAGAAATTAAAAGCTTGAATACAAAATAGAGACTAGAGAACCTGCTAATTAGCATAATATTTTCCTTTCTTTCTGAAAGTGTAAAATTGGAGAGAGCTGATCTAATTGCTAATCTAATGTTTCTGGTCTCTTCAGTTCAAGGGAAGTAGATAATGATGCTAAGGAGCTGCAAACAACACAGTTCTGTTTTAAAATTATTCAGGCTTTTCATTTTCTGTGCTTTTTTTTCCTGCTTTATCCAAATTCTGAATTATCAAAGAATAATCCCAGAGGAGGGATAGGTAAGTAACACCAGGTTTTCCTCAGCCCTGTAAAGCACAGCCTCAAGATCAAAAAGCATTTTTTAGCTACACAATGCAGCCTTTTCTTCTCATTTGTTTTTGTCAGAGTTCAGTACTTTCCAACCAAGTTCTTTCAGATAATTCCACACGAGGAGGATTTAGTGTTTTAATACCAAATGTACTTATTTGAAGACATTTGATGTTATGAGGGATATGAATTGGGAAAAGGGATACAGAAATGTGCCAACATGACAACACAAGCACAAACCAGCAATTGCAGGGTTCAGTAGAATCACAACACAGGAAGCAGCTTGGCTGTTCACTGTCATGGTGCTGTATTCCAAATTGTAAGGACTGCACCAGCTCCAGCCTCTTGTTTTCTTCATTTAGTTGTTTGTTTTTTTTTATTTTTATAATTTATTTGGGGCTGAACCACACAAATCCTTCTCTCATGTTACCTGGCTACAGGTAAGTAGTGCTGGCTATTGATTATTTTAGATATTTAGCCATTTATTTACATTTGCTAAAATTATTTAGCCTTCTATCTACAGCAGAGATCACCCTGGTGTGTTTAACTGAATTTAACCTCAGTGCTGGGTTAAATTCAGCATCCTCTGCAATAGTTCACTTCCTGCACTCCTTTCTGAGCTCCCTGAACACTTCTCTGGTTCCCCTTCTTCTCTGGGGATTCACTGGTCACAGGTTTTGCTTCTCCAGTCCCAGCTGTAAATTTGAATTGTATTTTCTCTATAACCCTGAAAATTCTGATTTTTTTTTTTTTTTGAATGACCAGACCTGCATGTTTTGGATATAGCTTTATTTAGGAAAGCATTCCTGAGTTAGAGCCTTGTTCTGAAATACACCTTGAAGTACAGAATCTACATTTTGTTTATGCTGAGGATCAAAGTTCTTTACAAAAGTCACTTCAATGGGTGCCACATGCAAGCTTTATCCCAGACATTCAGGAAGCAACAGCTGTCATAATTTGGAACACAATTAAAAAATTAACATCAAATTAATCCTTTCCAGCTGTTTTACACCTCTTGTTTTGGTCACTTCAATGTTACAGATTCATTGTTTTCCTCCTTACACGTTAGGCACATATTTAGCCCTGAAATGAAAATTCATCATGAAAGGAAATTAAAATAGTTCTGTCATATATTTATGATATGTTATGGATGTAGCATAGAATTTAGGAGATTAAATATTTATTTGAGAGATTAAGTACATGATTTTACAGAATATTTACTCATTGTTTTTTGATATTAACTCAGCGTGCTGCCAAAACTGATTTGCTGTTTTACTGAAACTCCATTCTGTGATTGAATCCACAGCCCAGCCAAGCCTCCCCTTGCAGGAGGGTGACAGAGAGCAGCTCCCTGCAGCCCTGTCCGAGCTGTCCCTGGAATCTCAGGTGGAGGAGCTCAGCACAAGGTCTGTTCTCCCTCTCTCCATGCTGGGATTACTCTTTTCTCCTTCAGCCTTTTTCTCAGGGCTCTCATAAAATCACCGCAGCTCCAGGGTTTCGGTGTTTCCTCCCCGGAGCAGAGGTGACAGTTCTAAATTTGCTTTGAAGCTCCCCAGCTCACAGGGAAGTTTTTCTTTTTGTTTCCTTGCAGGCTTGGGATCCAGCTGGATGAGAACAAAGATCTGAAGGCTGTTCTGGCAGAGGTTGTGAGAAAGAAAGAGGAAGATTTTTAAACTGTATCGAGACATAATGGAGGATGTGATAGGTTTTCACAGGCCATTCAGCAGCACACACAAAGGAAAAGTTAAGCCAGATATTCCCAGTCTTTGGGCTGCAGAGCAGGGAGAGAGCCCAGGCACCAGTGTCATTTTGCAGCCTCAGATCGTGTCATTTCATAAGCATTTGTGGCAGAGAAACAGAGATGAAATACAAAAAGTGAAGGTTTTATGTGTCAGCAATTTCTGTCTGTGGGGGTTGGCAAGCAGAGCTGGTTGGTGCAGTTTGGGAAGCTGCAATTCTGCAGGAGGATTTTGGGCAAAACCTCCCAGGTTTCATCACAGTGTTCCCTGAGAGGGCTCGATATTCAATCTGCTGCTGCCTTTATCAGCTCAGGAAGGAATTTGCTGCACAAAAGTTGGGCCAGCCCCCTTCCTTAGAACAAAACAAGCTCTTTTTTTATCCCTACACTGCTACCTGCCTGTCTCAGGCTTTCTGTAGCACTTCAGTGCTGAGGCACAGGATTAGCCTGACCTGGGACTATCTGCAAATCAGCTTTGGGTGGGCTCCTCTCATCATTCCAACCTCTTTCTTTGCTTGAACATCCTGCAGCAGTTTTCTGAAACTCCAGTGAGTTTCCACTGAAAAAAATCTGCAGATTACCCCTGCAATGAGTCCACCTACCTTAAATTCAGCTCATTCCATAAAAAACTTGCCATCCAAGTTATGAGTTCCCTGTTTCTGGGTCTCTGCATTCATCCATCCATCAGGCAGATCTTGTTCTCTCTGGGAAGAAATGCTACAAAATGCAGGAAAGTCTTCACTGCAGCAATGCTGGGACTTTTGGAGCTGCTGCAAACCCTGCCAGCCCTGTCCCTCTCTTCTGCCAGCACAGTGAGGACACAGAGTGCAAGCTAATCAGGCATTGCCATGCAGCCTGCCAGTGCAGGGCAGCCTTGGGGATTCCAGGCAAATGGAGAGCCAGGCATTTTTGTACAGTGCTGCTTTGTTTCTCTCTTGAAAGTCTTGAAAGCTTTTCTTTTCTCTGCTTTGCTTTGTCAGCCTCTTTTTATGAGCCTGAAGTTTGTCAGGCTTTAACCCCAGCCAGCACCACCAATGCAAAGTGGATTTGTGGGCATGAAAACCACTGCTCCCTTCCCCAGCACGGGGATTTCATCCTGACTCCCCTGGGCAGAGTGGAAAAAAGCAGAGCAGGAGTCACTCCAGATGTGTTGTCTCTGTCTTTTTTTCCTGCTTAGGTTCAGAAATGTCTCTCTTCAATAAATGTCTGTTTTCAAACAGTTCCTGGAGTCCCTGATGGAGGAAGTCAGGGATCTGGGGATAAGCTCAGCACCTGGGAGATAACACAGGGAATTAACCCTCACAAGGCTGCTCCACTCCCCCAGCACTGCCCTAGAGCTCAGCCAAGCTCTCAGGGGCCTCTCTCACAAAAGGCAGAACCATTCATTGCATTATTTTTCCTGCCAGTATCATCAGAGATAAAGACATCTTGCAACCCTCAACCATCTCTGGACAACATGAGGAATAAATCCTGGCTGGAGAGCGAGCCATAGCTTTGGTTTCTGTTCAGCTCCATCCTGGTGGCTCTGTAGAGGGGATTTTAAGGACCTGCAGGAGTGAGCAGATCCCTTGGAAAAGCTGCCTGAGCAGGGCTGTGGGGACAGTGGCTGCTAAATTCAGGCTGTAACTTGGAGCTGCAGGTTCTGATTTCACTTACACAGGAATGTGAATCAGTGATATTTTCCCAGGAGCAGAGCAGAGACATCTGCTGCCCTTCCTTGTGCCCTGTCCCAGGGAAGCTGTGAAGATCAAACCTCTCTCCAGGAAAAGGGCTCTGAGGCAGCCCCTGAAGCACAGGGAAGAAACTGGGATTTCAGGATGCATGGCCCTCCTGAAAACCTCTTCTCAAGTGCTGCAACACTCATTTCTTTAACCTTCTGCTTGTTTGGGGCTGCACAGAAATATTTTCTCCTTTTTTCTGTGCCACCAGATGCCTTATCAAAGAAAGAATCCAGCCACTATAAACCAGTTTATTTAGGCAGCCTGTACCTGTAAGCAGCTGCTTCTCATGGAAATATGCAATCTGTCTCCTGTCAGATGGGGAGGAATGTCCAGGGCTTCTCAGTATTTTGAAATACACTCTCCCTGCATTTCCACAGAGTGACCTGGCTTGAGTTCTCCCCGTGCTGGTTCTTGCTGGTTCCCAGTTTTCAAGGGATGAGACCAATTCTTGTGCAGCATTTTGCTAAATATAAGAAACCCTGGCAGACCTTGGGAGCAGCAGCCCCCTGGACCCCAACCCATCACTCAGAGAACAAAATCAATGACAATATTTTTCTCTCTGCCTGAAAAATCCCCACACTGGAGATCCTCAGCCCCAGGATCTCTCCAGCACACTTGTGCTGCTTGAGCTGCAACATTTCTTTCAGGGATACAGCTGATATGAAATCACCACAACCCCCTGCTTCTCTTGGAACTTTCAGTGATTTATTTTCCCCTCATGGATAAACACCAGCCTGTAAAAACCCTGTGTTTCAATTCTAATTTGAATTTCTCTGGCTTCAGTTTGCAGCCTGCCATTGTTTTGCTTTTCCCAGATAAAAGCACTGTGACTCCCCAGCATTTCCTCTCTGGGACAACCCTCATCCAGTGAGAAGTCGTGTCCCAGGCAGCTTTTTTGATAAGCTCTGAGTTTTTTCAGTCTCTCACTGCAGCTGATGGTGGTGACAGGCTAAAGGTGACAAGGCTGGCACAGACTGCTGGGTACAGTTAAGGTTCATTTTGCTGCCACTATTTAGTTATGGCCACTCCTTGTTAGGATTTGGCCAGTTTTTACCTCCAAATACAAGTTCTCCAAAGACTTGGGCTGAGCCAAAATTTGTCTCTTGTTCTGGAGGTGTGCAGAGCTCTTCCATGGAGCAGCCATCGAGTGCCTGATGGATGCATCCCATTTTAATGTACAGCTGAACTGCTGGGAATAAATGATCTTTGATTAATTGTCCTCTTTTCCTTTGGGCCTGTTGCCAAGAGTTTACCTGCAAGGAGCTTTCCAAAGTGCCTGTAAGGTGAATTAAGTTGCATTAGGGTGGTTTAATGTAGACAGTATTGACACAGGAGAGCTCTCCCTGCCCTGGGATCTGCTTGGACAAGGGGCACAGGATCAGCTGAGGGGGTCAAAGCCCATCCCATGGGAATTTAGAGCTGTGGATTGGGGCTGTGGGTGGCTCCTGCCTTCCCTGAGGCTCCAAAGGAGGGAGGAGATGGATTTCAGTCCTTGATGTGGGAGAAATGGGGAGGAAGCTGGTGGCAAAGAGGAACTGAGTTGGAAACTGCTTTGCTGCCCCCCCCAGCAGCCCCAGCCATCAGCTGCCACTGCCCTGCAAGGCACAGTGCAGGACAAAAGGGAAGAGGTTCAGCTTTAAATGGAAAAACACTCTGGCAGAGCCCCTGTGCTCTAAATTAAGCCTCGACAGAGCCAAGGGGGGTGTTGGGTTTCTCATTTCTCCCCTCATCCCCTCCCCTCCAGGCCCAGCTCCTGAGCTGGCTGCTCCCATGGGACACTCAACAAATGCCACCTAAATCCCAGCGAGTTTCCACTTACAGCTCCAAAACCATCCCAGGCAGCCGCTGAACCCTGGGCTCAGAGCAGCTCCAGGGTCAGGGAGAACAGGGATCTGTGGGGTGCAGTGTGGAACAAGGAGCACAGGGGTTATTCCAGCCTGTCACTGACCTCATTGGGGGTTTTTTTGGGAATGGGAGGGGATTGTGAGGAGAGGAGCTGGAGGCAGTGGGGTTTGACCTGATGCTGGGTGAGGGGAGGTGGTGGGAGCCTCCTTCAGAGCCCTTCCCTGGGGTGGCTGGAGGTTTGGGACCTTTGATGGGGTCGGTGGGTGCCATGGGGGATGGGCAGAGCCATTCTGGGGGTGCTGAGAGGGGTCCTGGAGGTGAGGATGGATGGATGGATGGATGGATGATGGATGGATGATGGATGGATGATGGATGGATGATGGATGGATGATGGATGGATGATGGATGGAT
>NC_031769.1:2402332-2403644 GCF_001522545.3 Parus major
GCCATCCTGGTGGGGTTGGCATGTTCCCAGTGATGTTTGCATGAGGAACTCAATGGAACAACCTCAGGCAGTAAAAACAATCCATGTGGGACCTATGAGAACAGGAGGGGAACTCTGGACAAGGACATGGGGTGTGGGAAAAGGGGGAATGCTTTAAACTGACAGAAGATGGGATATTGGGAAGGAATTCCTGGCTGGGAGGGTGGGCAGGCCCTGGCACAGGGTGCCCAGAGCAGCTGTGGCTGCCCCTGGATCCCTGGAAGTGTCCAAGGCCAGGTTGGGCAGGGCTTCGAACAGCCTGGGATGGTGGAAGATGTCCCTGCCCATCGCAGGGATGGGATTAGAGGAATTTTCATGTCCCTCCCAGCCCAAATCATTCAAGGATTCTATGATTAAAACCTTCTCTGCTGCTTCCCACTCAAATGTCTGCTCCAGCAGCAGGGGCACAGCAGCCAGGGAGTTTGTTTGGTGTCCCATTAATGCCCCAAATTTGCCCCCAGCCTCCCTGAGAGAGAGCCAAGCACCTTTCCTGGAACCCCACCACCTTTCTCAGAGACACTAAAGAGGGGCCTGGCCCCACAAATCCTATGCCACAACTTCCAGCAACCCTCCAAATATTTGAAAAAATATCACTTGAAGCAGCTGAAAGCCATAAACACTGGGGCAATAAAACACAGAAATGTCCCCAGTGCTGAGGAAGACATCCCAGTCACATTAAAAGTAAATCTTCCTATATTAGAAATCAGGAGCCAAGGGGGGGGTTAATTTTTTATAATATTTATAAATTAAAGCTAAATTATTTTTATCACCACAGCTCCCAGAGCCTCAAGAAAAACCACTGCCTGGCCCTTTACCAGTGCTGCACTTTGAATTCAGCAGGTTCACAGATTTCTCAGGATTAAAAAACAAATAAAGAAGGTGAAAATCTCTCATCTGCCTTGAAACTCTGGATGCCAGTGCCCGGGGGGAGCAGCACGGTGGGGCTGTGAAGAAAATAAAAATTTTTTAAAAAAAGGGAAAAAATGGATTTGAGGGCTGCCTTTGCTTTCTGCATGGATTGGGATGGGGAGTGAGTGTGTTTGGGAGCCTGGGGATGATATTAATCTGCTTTTGGTCTTTGCACATCCCCAGCACCACAGCGAGCCCGTGTCCATCTGTGTCCACAGATTTATTTTCCCTCCTGCTGAGGCTCCTTGCTGGCCATGAACCTCTGCCCACCACAGGCACTGGGAGAGCCAGGAATTGTGAGGAATTGTGAGGATTTGAGAGGAATTGAGAGGAATTGTGAGGATTTGAGAAGAACTGAGAGGAA
>NC_031769.1:2404190-2433977 GCF_001522545.3 Parus major
TGTGAGGAATTGTGAGGAATTGAGAGGAACTGTGAGGAATTGCAGTGTCCTGTGCTTATTTGCACCGATCTCTCGATTCCCTCTGAGCAGCCAGTCCATCACGGCGGGGTCTGTGATTCCCTGGGCAGGGATGGAGCAGCATCAGGAGCCAGGCTGGAGCTCTGGGCCATCCAAGGGGCTGAATCCTGCCAGGGCTCTGTGGGTTCAAGCGCCTCGTTTGGTGCTGGAAGCGTCACCACACAGCCCTGGCTGGGGAGAGCCTCTCTCTGCCGGCACCAGATGAAAAATGAAGTTAAAAAGCCTTTTTTGCTCACAGCCAGTGCAACAGCAGAGCTGGGCTGATCTGAGAGCTGCAGATCCTCCCTGCAGAGCCCAGAACACTGAATTTCACCCCGAAACAAACACACTGGGGAGGGATTTATAAGATCCAGGGTTCTCTGCCTTGTTTCTCTGTGCTGACCCCTGAGGCAGCGCAGAGATGCTCGGGGAGCCGGGCCCGGGGTGAGCTGTGCCCAAATCTCACAGATGTCAGATGTGGGCACAGGCCTGACCCTGAGGCTGTGCTGGCTTTCCCTCTTGGCTGAGCTGTGTTTGCCCACCCTGAAATAACAGAGGCCACGACCCTGCTCCTTCCTGTCCCCTGCCAAGGGTGCTGGAAGCCGGGAGGGAGACCCCAAAGGTGTTTTGTAGAGATGCCAGGCTCATTAAGGTTGAAAAAGAAGTGTGAGATCATCAAATCCAAGTGCTAACCCAGCACTGCCAAAGCCAGCACTAAACCATCTCCCCAAAGTGCCACATCGACGTGATTTTTGGAACGCTTCAGGAACGGTGATTCCACCACCTCCCTGCACAGCCTGTTCCAGTGCCTGACAACACTTTCACTGAAGAGATTTTCAACGATATCCAACTTCAATCTCCCCTGGCACATCTCGGGGCCGTTTCCTCTTGTCCTGACACTTCTTACCTGGGAGCAGGAGATGCTGCAGCCTCCGAGCCTCGCTTAGATTTAAACACTGCCCAAGCTGAGTAAGAATGACACTTCCTTTTGGCTCCGTGCCTCAGTTTCCCCATCCCCACGCAATGATATCTACCTTTGGAACAAGTTAATGGGGGGGAAACCCCCTCCCTTGCAGGGCTGAAAGCGGGGACCCAAATGGCACCTGGGAGGGAGCCGGTGCCTGCCTGGGGCTGCCGTGCCCGGGGGGGCTCCCAGGGCCGGCTCCCCTGGCTCGGGGTGAGCTTTGGCAGCCAGCACGGGTCCTCTCAGCAGCTGCCGTGACAGACAGCTCCCGAGCCACCCCCCTCTGCAGTGCTGCTCTAAAATAAAAATACCTCCCGCCTGCTCCGCTCCACTCCCAGCCAAACTTCCTCCAGGGGCAAGGTGGGGGACGGCAGCCCAAAAATACCCCCGCCCCCCCCGCCCCAAGCCGGGCTGAGAGATGCTGTAGGGCGAACCAGCGGCCCCCCAAACCCTCGGTAGTTGCCCCCTCTCCTTTTCCCCCCTCCTGCCCCCATCGCGGTGCCCGACGCTGGATCCCTCGCCCGCCTCCCCCCGCGGCCCCGGGGCTCAAGGTCAGTAGCGGGGAGCGATGGGGGCTGGGGGGCCACGCTGCGGGTGCTGTCACTCTGCTCCCGCACCTCCGGGGCTTTCTGTCACCTCTGCCCGTCCCCAGCGCCCGGCCGGGGTCCGGAGAGGGGAGCGGGGGGGGATGAGGATGATGAGGATGCTGCTGCTCCGGGGCCACTCGGAACTGCGGGGGGCTCTGCTGGGACTCCCCCAGACTCACTGGGCAGCCCGGGAGCGATCAGGAGTTAAAATTGTCCGAGGGGTCCCCGCCAGCCCCCTCGGCGCCCGCAGGGCTGGTCACCGCCTGCCGCCGGCTGCTTTGCGGGGCGGCCTCGCCAGCTCCCTCGACAAAAAAAAAACAAACCAAAAAACATAAAAAATAAAAAATTAAAAAAGAATAAAAAAAGAACAAGAAGCTTTGGAAAGAGTGGAAAGGAAAAAAATAAAAGCTTTTTTAACGGCAGCTCCGTGCCCTCCCTCCCGCCGCAGGGGCTCCGCAGCGCGGTGGCAGCGCCCGCCCGCAGCGGCCCCGCACCGGGAGTGACCGCGGGGCGACCCCCGAAATTCCCTCGGGATGAACCCGGCATTTCCCCCGGGATGAACCCGGCATTTCCCCCGGGATGAACCCCACATTTCCCCCGGGATGAACCCCACATTTCCCCCGGGATGAACCCCACATTTCCCCCGCTAACGCGTTTGGTCCACGCCGGGGGGAGATGGGCTCACCCCGCACCGCTGCCAAGGACCTCCTCCACCCCCCCGCTTAAAAACCTCGGTGACCGAACAAAAAATAAACGTTTCAAATGAAAACAATTATTTTAATATTATTTTAATTTTTATGTGGAGTTATTTTAATAACCGCAGAAGCTTTGCAAGGCGGATACCAGAGCAAAGAAGTGACCGCGGTGCCTTTTAAGCCTTAATCCCTCCAGCGCTCCCAGGGATGGTGGCGGACGGGGGGTCCCTGTCCCCCACATCCCCCCTGCTCCATCCCTGAGCCGAGTTTTGGCTGCCGGACACACAGTCGGAGCAGCAGGGCACGTTGCTCCGAGGTTAATTAGCCTCGGCGGCAGTAATTAGCCCAAGGCTAATTGCGGGGCTGGGTGTCGCCATCCCCCGAGCGCTGCTGATGCCGCCGGGGGAGCTCAGCTGTGTCTGCGGGGTCCTAAAGGCTCCTGGCAGGGGAAATTTGGGATCACGGGCTTTGGGAGCCCCCCGAGAGCCAGAGGTTGCCCAGCAGAAGGTGAGCGGGGAAACCCATCACGTCCCCTCCACCAGTGGTGTCTCCGTGCTCTGTCCTGGATCCTCTCCACGGATCCAGCTAGGAATTAGAGGTGGGGACATCAGAGACACTCTGGAGGAACCCCATCCTGGACAGCTGGCATCCTAGAGCAGCTCTGAACTTCGGGAGAGATGGGAAGAGCCCCTCTTCAGGAGCACCTGGCCCCAAATCCTGGCTCCCGGGTGGGGTTTACAGGAACCTTTTTGCACCTGAGCTGTACCCGGGGCTCTGCCCCAGGTGTGACCCTCTTCTCCTTCCTTTCAGCCTTTGAGGAAGCCCACAGAGCAGATCTGGGGAGTAGCAGGAGGAATTTAGGGTGTTTAAGGGGTAGGAAGCCAGGTGAGCTCCCATCCCCGGTTTTCCTCCCTCTTTTCTTTCCCAGGTGTGGATCCCTCCCTGGTGGCGGCCGGGGCTGAGACCTCCCAGCATGGGGGTTAAAGCGATGCTCCCCAGCTACGAGCTGGGCTTTTATGCTCTGGTGGTGACCTGTGCTGTGCTCTACAGCGGCAGTGGCATCTTCCAGGCATCCAGAGGTAACGCTCCCACCGCGTCCCCTGGGAGGGGGTGTCAGGAGCCTGCTTTTACAGCTGTGGGTACCAGCAGCGGATCCCCGGCTTTGACTTTCGCTGAGAACAGCTTGGAAATCCTTTTTAAAGGGATTTTTGCCTTTTTGCCTCTGTCCTTATTTCCACTGCTCAGGGCAAGAGGCTGTGGGATGTCGCAGCCACAGCAGGCAGCCACCACCACCCTGCCTACACAGGGCTGGTTGTTTATTTTGTTTGTTTGTTTTTGGGGTTTTTTGTTTGTTTTGGTTTGGGGTTTTTTGTTGGTTGGTTTGGTGGTTTTTTGTTGGGTTGGTTTTTTTTGTGTGTGTTTGGTTTTATTTGGAAGGCAACAAACCTGAAATTTATGGGATCAGCCAGGGAACGTGTAATGAGGCTTTGCTAAAAATTCCTGCAGAAACCTGCTGTCACTGACTCTTTTGGTTGTCCATGGCAATCAGGCTCTTTTGGGAATGGGGTGTTTGAGCCCTGATGGCTCGTTATCACAACATTGAAGGTTCTGGGCCTGGCTTGAACCCGGATCCCGTTTCCCAGAGCTCTTTTTCTCCCGTAACTCTGGTTATTTTGCAGACAGCATGAACAGAAAGGCCTTTCGGGATGGAATAAAGCCAGGCTGGCACTACTTCGGCAGGAAGATGGTGAGTGAGGAAGGGCTTGGGCTTTTCCAGCTACAGACGACCTGGTCAGTGGAGAAACAGACCTGGGTTTTTTTGCTACTGATACACTTTTGCAAAGTCCACATGACTCAATTTTTTCTCCCTAAAGTAGTGGGGAAAATACCAGCCCTGCGGGGCTGTGGATGCTCTGAACATCCCTCCTGGGGCTTTGAAGTGCTCGGGAGCCCTTGGGTGGAAAATGGGAAGAAAAACTTTTACAAGTTGTGGGTTTGGGGGCAGTGAAGTGCCTGGTGCTGCTCCTGCAGGACGTGGCTGATTTCGAGTGGGTGATGTGGTTCACCTCGTTCAGGAACATCATCATCTTCGCCCTCTCTGGACACGTCCTCTTTGGCAAGATCTGCTCCATGACTGTGCCACAGGTGAGCAGGGATGTGCTGGAATGGATCTGAGAGCACCAGGGGTGGCCTGGGGTCTGTGGAAAGGGTTCTGGGGGATGTTCTGGGGCTGGGGCTTTCAGCACACTGACCACAGCCGCTCTCTCCCCAGCACCGGGCTGTGATGTACATGATCTACGGGATCCTGGCTGTGCTGGGCAGCATGGGGCTGGTCTACCTGATGATCATCCTCTCCCACTGCCTGGTCCTCTACTCGGTGGCCCTGGCCAAGCAGAAGTGGCTGTGCTACGTGGCTGGGCTCTGCTGCCTTGCCTCCTTCAAGGTGGAGCCCTTCGGCTCGTGGCAGGTGAGTGCTGTCCTGGCCACGTGTCTGCCCCATTTCCAGGCCACCGGTGTCCCTCTCCTCGGGGTTATCCCCAGGGAGGGCTCCTGGGGCAGCCCCAGGCCCTGGCCATTTCTCCTGGCTGCATCAGAGCTCTCACAGCATTTTAGAGGGAAGGGACTGTCGAGCTTGGGAATAGTCCCACAGTGCTTAGGTCATGTTTTGGTGGCTTCATGCTGTTCCAGAATAAAGGACATCTGAGTCCTTCTTGCTGCCCAGGCAGCAATTTGTCAGCCTGTTGCTGCCCTGTGCCTCAGTTTCCTCAGCTGTAACACAGAGCTGGGATGGATTCAGTGATGCCCATCTCTTAGGTCACAGCCCAGTTAAGACTTTATCTCACAGGTGGGTGAAGCCCAGGCAGGACCTTATCAAGAGATTCAGTCCCTCAGCAGAAGAGTGTTTCCTCTCCCTGCCTCCAAAGACATGTTCTGCTCCTCTCCCTAACCCCTGTGCTGGCCATGCTTCCCTCCCTGGGGACACCTGTGACAGGGTGGCATCACCACCCCAGACCTAAGCCTGTGTGACAAACAGCTGCTTGGTGACATGGGCCAAGAGGATCTACCACTTCCTGACTGCCCTGAGCTACAGGAGCCAGCTGGGAAATCAAGCCCCAGTTTTCTCTTTTCAGCTCATTAACTTCAGAGACAATTGGTGTCAGAGCTTAATTAGAAGTTTTCCTTGAACTGAAAAACTCAGCTGGCAGAGGTCAGGGTTAGAGGAGATGTTAGGAAACAATTCCTTACTGTGAGGGTGGGCAGGCACAGGGTGGCCAGCTGTGGCTGGCCCTGGATCCCTGGAGGTGTCTGAGGCCAGGTTGGACAGGGCTTGGAGCAGTCTGGGATGGTGGGAGGTGTCCCTGCCCATGGCAGGGGCTGTCACTGGTCCCCCCAACCCAAACCATTCTCTGCTGCCCCAGGAGTGGTGTCCCCCACAAAGCAAGGCAGCACAGAAGTGACTCCACATTCCTGGTGGTAACTCTCTGTTTCTTGTCCAGAGCGGGTTTGTAACGGGAGCTTTTGATCTCCAAGATGTCCTTTTCTACGGAGGATGCACCTTCACCATCATGCGCTGCATGAGCTTCGCCCTCGAGAGCTCTGAGAAGGAAGAGGGCATCTACTCCATCTTCGACCTCCTCAAGTACAACTTCTACCTCCCATTCTTCTTCTTTGGGCCTGTCATGACCTTTGACCAGTTCCATGCCCAGGTGAGTGATCCTGAGGCCAGACTGGAGCAGGATTTCACCCCAAAATCTATTTGCTTGGGGTTAATGTCTACAAAAAACCCCAAATTTTGTCACAGGGAAGATGCAGATGGTTGTAGAACTTATTGCTGCCACCTCTAGTCTGTGGCTGTGCATTTTTGTGGGGAAGGGCATAAACTGATGGATTTTTAACCTTCCTTTTTGTTGTTTTTTTTGGCCATTTTCACTGACCAATTCACAATGAAAGATCTTGCTGTGATGTCCTTGCTCCCTGGGCATCTGCACTGCTCAGTGCCTCAGTTTCCTTGTGTTGTCACCCCAGCACCTCCATGGTGAGGGCCACACACGTGGTGCCCACCCCTGGGATCTCTTCATGCTGTGACATCAAGGACATTCCTGACTCCCATTTTTATCCAGCTGCTTCACCAGGAGTTTCCAGGGATGGATTGTGTGTCTTTAGATCAAGTTATTTCTCAGGAAATAAATAAGATGGAGTGGAAGGCTGAGTTCCAGCAATCAGGGGCTCCATAAAATACCCCAATTCCCCAAGTCTTTGCCTGTTCCACACAACCAAGGGAGCTTTTGGGCGAGCAGACTCCAAACAGAACTGGAAAACACCAACAGAAGCCTGGGCTGGGGCCTCTGGAGCTGTTCCAAGATCAAGGAAACCAGCAGTGCTGTGTCCCCCCTCACTCTTCCCACCTCAACCTCCTTCTGCACCAAGGATCAGCCTCGGCCACCAAAGCAAGCTGGTGGTGCTGGCAAAGGGAGGTGTTTGGTCAGCGGTGATGCTGTGGAGGGTTCCCACCACCACCCCCAGTTCCTTCTGCAGAAGAACAGCTACACTTGAGTTTTTGGACCCAAACTGATGACTGGGTACAAGAATGATTTGGAAAAACATTTGTGAATTCAGAAGAAAAACCAGCCCAGAGCAGGGGAGAGGGCAGGCAGAGCCTCATGGTGAGGAGAAGACCAAAGACCCACCAGTCCAGCACCTTCTCTCACAGGTGGGGCTTGTTCTGGTTGCCTAAGAAAGGGTCTGCACTGGGATGTTTCCTCCAGGATGAGCCATGGTCCCAGTCCTGCTCCTCACCTGTGGAATTAACAACTTCTTGACGCCTCTTAAAAGGAACAAGAGTCCTTGGGTCTCACTGGGTATATTAAATACGATTTTCAGAGCATTAGATTTGAAGATCATAAGGTCAGCTCTGGTGTGCCCATCAGGGATGCAGACAGGTACCTATAAATGGGGACAGGAAACTCCTCATGTCCCCAACACCTGAACTCCCCCTGCTCCTGCACAGCTGTGTCCCAGTGGGGTTTTATTTCCTTTGCACAGCCCCAAACCAGGATGTCAGAAGCCACTTAATGAGCAGTTCCCTCTCTGCTGCTTCAGATGCTCACCCCAGAGGCACAAGGATTAAGTCCCCAACCCCTTTCCCCTGCCAGGGGTCCTGGCTTGGCCTGGCCACCACTGCCATCTCCTGGCTACATCCCCCCTGCACTGCAGGAGCTGCGGCTGGCTGCAGAGGTGAATTCTTCATTGCCCAAGAGCAATCAGGGCAGGAGGCAGATAGAACCCTTCCCCAGGGAATAGAAACCATTCCCAGGGTGGCATGAATGGCCCAGTTAGAGATCAGATCTGTCCCTTTGGATCCTACTGGTCCTACATGCTGGTGGAGCTCTTCCATCCCTGTGTGAGATGGGAACTCATCTGTACCACGGCTTGGCCAGACAAATTTGGGTGGAGAAACATCTTTCTTACTGAGATCAAGGGAACAAATCCCCTTCTGTAGGGTTGGGAGTGGGGAGGACACAGCCCTGATCCCAAGGGGACTGTGGCCAACTGCTGGCACAACACACAGATGTGAGGAGGAGAGGAAACAATGTGAAGTTGCACCAGGGGAGGTTTATAGAGGATATTAGGAATAATTTCTTCAAGGAAATGGTTGTTAAGCATTGGAGCAGGCTGTCCAGGGCAGTGGCAGAGTCACCATCCCTGGAGGTATTTCAGAGATGTGTAGATGTGGCACTTGGGGACAGGGTTTAGTGATGGGCTTGGCAGTGCTGGGTTAATGGTTGGACTCAATGATCTCTGTGGATTTTTCCAGCCTAAACCATCCTGTGATTCCATGGAAGGAGGTTTCCATGCCCTCCCACACATCTCCATGCCAGACTCTGTCCTCCCTCTGCTCAGGGTCCAGCGACCTCTTTGTATCCTCAAAGCACCTGGTACTTAACAGACACAAAAAAAATCTGGCAAAGGCTTTAATTCTCAGGAATCATCTGGATTTGACATCAGGGCTGGAGCAGCAGCCTGTGGATTATGCAGGGAACGCTCCCACCTCTCACAGGGAATAAAGGGGAAGTAATAACCATAAGAGGATTTTGAATACAGCAGCAATTTTACGGCAATGCAGGGAAGCAAGGACATTGCTCTGCCCCGTGTAATCCTGAGAGCTCACTCTGGTGATGTATATATGACAACAACCAGAGAGGTGACAGCTCCTGGGGGCAAACCCCAACCCCTGTTCCTGCAAGATACAGCAGAGATGAAATCCCCATCAATCAGGTCTCACTGATTCAGGATGGCCCCTTGAGCAAGTCTCCCTCTCGTTTACTGAAGTCTGCAGCAGAAGCCTCAGACATCACCAGTCCTCCTCCTCCTCACAGATAACCCTGGACAAAAATGCACCAGGCCCTGGCAGAGCTGTGAGGTTGGGATTCCAGCCCCAGGATCCATCCTGGAGATGTGATGGGTGCAAGCATCAGTGTCTTTTGGAAGGAATTGTCCTTAAGCAAGGTTGATTTTCTGAGCACATTGCTGCAGAAGAACATGAAACCCTGGGAGCTTCCTGGTCAGAGTGGATTTCACCCCACCTGGAGGCCCTGAGTACAGCCAGAGCTTCGTCTGACCACATGCCTGCTCTTCTGGGAAACCCCTGGGAACAGCAGGATGATGCAATAGGGGCATCCTTGCTGTCCTCAGCACTGCTGTGGTGGGACATGTCCTGCTCCTTGTGGATGTGCTCACCTGGGCCAGCCTTCAGGTCTCCCTTAATCCATGGAAATTTGGGCCACACAGTCCCTGTTGTGATTTCTAAAGGAGAATGATGAATCAATCCCTATTTGGACCTTGACCATCCTTCTGAATGGAGGAACAATGCCCATCCTGTCCCTGGGCTCAGCCCTGTCCGTTTGTCCCTTCCTGCAGGTGAGCACCCGAGAGCTGCGGCGCAAGGATGACGAGATGAAGAACATCCGTGTCAATGCCCTGCTCCACGTGGGGGCCATCGTGGCTGTGGACATCTTCTTCCACTTCTTCTACATCCTCACCCTCCCTTCCGACCTGAAGTTCGTGAACCGCCTCTCGGACTGGTCCTTGGGTGAGTGGCCGTGCTTGGGCACGTTCACCCCTGTACTCGTCTCCAAGGCAGTGGTGAGTGATCCAGATCTCCATCCACCCCCCTTGAGAGGCTTTGGGGATGCCTGTGTTGGACAGGTTTGAGTAAAAACCCCTCATCCTCCTGCTGGCCACTCAGAGCTGGGCTTGGGCAGCCCTGGAAAGCACGTGGTGCTGGTCTGGTGCTTTTCACAGTGTAAATTGTTTAGTTTGGGGTTTAGGAAGCTGAGCACCAAGATATTTTTACCTTTGGACTGGAAGGGAGCTCAGCACCTCTGAAAAATCAGCATGACACAGCAAACCACATGCAGCAATGCAAGGTCTGATTGCATGCAAGGAAAGCTGTCCACAGACACTGGGAGAGGTGCCCAGGGAGGTTCTGGATTGTCCCAAAAGAGGCATATTCAACACTTAAATGGACAATGTCCAGGGCAATGTAATCTCTACCTAAAGTTGGGTGTTCTCCAAGCATGGCTGCACTAGAGACCTCCAAAAGGCAAATTCCCAGGATAAGTGATGGAAGCAGCTCTGGCCTTGAGCTGGCAGCTGGATGGAGGATTCCAGATGATCACATCCACATCTGATGGCAGCACTTCAAACACCACCACCCAGCAGGGGCTGAAGGAGCCTCCTGTCTCTCCAGAGTGGCAGCTCGAGTCCAGGATAAAATCCTAATGCAGCTGGAGTGTCACTAACATGGATTTAGGGTGTCCCAGGAGCCCTGGATAGACGGATCCCGTGTTACTCCAGAGGGAGCTGAGCTCCTCTGACCGTACTGACCACACCTGCCTGGCCCATGGTGGGAGCATCCCTTAATCTGGGAGCTGGATCCCACCAAGACCCGGACATTTTAGCTGCCCTTGGCACAGGCATTTGAAATCTTTAGAGCTGTCCCTGCAGGGCTTGTTTGCCATAGACAGACACCTCGTTAAGTCAGAGGTTCTGCTGTAGCACGGATGTTACATTTGTGGCCAGAGGGAGCTGGGGTGGGGGGAATTTTGATGGAGGTGCCAATAAAACCTCGGTGGCCAGACCTGAGAACTGTGATGGGTTCATCACAGCTTAACAAGCCTCAGAAGAAAGGCACAAAGATTAAATAAATGACTGTATAAACAAAATTTCTTGAACTACTAAGACCAATAAGCAGTTTTCTCCCTAATACCCTGAGAAGAAACTGTCCTTTGGTTCAAGCCTCCTAAAAAACTTAGTTTTAAAATATTTCCTCTGCAGAAATCCTGATGCATTCCATGTTCCTTTTTCCCTGTTTGACTCCCATTTTTGCTCCAGCTGGCCTGGCCTACTCCAATCTGGTGTATGACTGGGTGAAAGCTGCTGTCATGTTTGGGGTCATCAACACCATCGCCAGACTGGACCACCTGGACCCACCCCAGCCCCCAAAGTGCATCACCATGCTCTACATCTTTGCCGAAACGTGAGTTCCCAGTGAGCGTGAACGAGGAGAGTTTGAGCTGGACAGGACCCACATGGAGCTGGGGGACACCTGGGCTGTCCTGGGCAGCTGGTCTGTGAGTTGGAGACCACCTGAAATTATAGTCTAGACCTGGCCAGAACCCAGGGAAATATTCTTAGGTGGGGAGAAATAGATGAGAAGAAAAGTTGAACCATGTCTCTAGTGGCATCTGTCCAAGGAAGGAGCCTGGAGAACTTCTGTGAGCAAGACATGCCTCGCCAGGGGATTGGGTGTTTTCTGTTTCAGCAGGTTTTTATTGTCATTGTGTGTTTTAACATGTTCTTTTCATCTTATTTTAGGCATTTTGACAGAGGGATTAATGACTGGCTGTGCAAGTAAGTGTCCAGTCGACCACCTCTAGTCTGGTTCAGGGTCTTCCCTTCCATCCCAGGGCAATGAAGCACCACATGCTGTTTATCCCAAAGCTGGGCTGTCCTCTCTTCTGGATAAATCTCACTATTTGCTCTGTTTAGCCCCAAACCCGTTGAATTAATTACACAAAAAGCAACAGCCCCTTCCTCCAAAGCTGGGAATAAAAGTGCTGTCCCAAAATCCCTTAAAGTCTGGTGGGTTTAGCCAGACTTTTTCCTCACAGGAGGAAAAGCCAGCTTTATTTCTCCAGAGAAACAGGAACTGAATACTGGTGCTCCATCTGCATCTTCCTCAGCCCTTCACCTTCATCCATGAGTTCACACCAGCAAACCTCTGCTGAGGGAGGTGGTGGCTGCATTAAAGGATAAAATCCCGAGTACCAGCAAGTCTGAGAGAGCCTCCAGCTCTAGAGAGACCCCAAGTTTTACCTGCCAGAGGGGGAAAAGTGGATATTTTGTCCATAAGTATTTATAGGTTTGTAGGAACACAAGTCACAAGTGGTTGGGGCACAGCAAAAATCAGTTTATTGCCGGAACATCCTCCCTGTTTTACTGGGATGTTCTGGGCTGGCCTGTCTGTGAGAAGCTTAGGAAAAGAAACTCCAGAAGGGTCTCCTGGCCTACAGGGAGCACCAACCACCTTCCTTGGCTTTCAGGTACGTGTATGACCACATTGGAGAGAACCACGACAACATCCTGAAGGAGCTGGTGGCCAGCATCACCACCTTTGCCATCACCACGCTGTGGCTGGGGCCCTGCGAGGTCGTTTACATCTGGTCCCTCGTCAACTGCTTCGGCCTCAACTTCGAGCTCTGGGTGCAGAAGTTCTTCCAGCTGGGGCCTTTTGCCAAGCTGGAGGTGAGGAGCTGGGCTGCAGAGGGGATGGGGAGAGGCCAAGGGGGCTGGGGGACAAGTTCTGGTGCTGGAAAATATCCGTGACCAGAGGGAGCTCACATTGCCTTGTAGGAGTCAGATTTTGGGCTGTAAAGCAGAATCCCTGAGGATGCCATGAAGCTCCATGGCCTGGACTCCTCCATGGAGACCTGAAGCTCTTTCCTGTGGCCTTTAAAATCATGGGATCATTAAGGCTGGGAAAGATCATCAAGTGCAGATGTCTGCCCAGCACCAGCACCATCTGTTCACCACTAAACCACATCCTTAAGTGCCGTATCCACATATTTTTTTTAACATTTCCAGGGATGGTGACATCCCTGGGCAATCCTTGGGATCAACTACTGAGCTGTGCAAGGGAAGCACAAGGTCCTGGTGCTCTGTGTCCTTTCATTTTATGCACTTTGTCACCAACCCAGGGCAGACAAACTCCTGCCCCTGTGATGTTTCACAGGGAATTTAGATTGTGGTGGAAATTCCAGAGGGAAAACAGAGGTCCAAGAGAAGCAGAAATGCATCTCCAATGAGGCATCAAAGTGCCACAGATGGACACAAAATTTGAGGTCTGTCCTTGGGAATACATTTATGCATATGGGGAATATTCTGTGGGGAATATCCAGATCTTACGATCCTATGGGGAAATGTTCATATATTTCCTTATGGGAATAATTTGTTCTTCTTGTTCTGCAAAGAATATTGGCATTCTCAGTGTTTTTGATATAATTTCTTTTAAAAGCAAGTGTTTGGGTGGTAGAACAAATTATTTTAAAACACTCCTTAGTGCCCTGGGACTAAAGTGTCTCAGGGACATACTGGAAAAAAAAAAAATAAAAACTTCCACCCTGGAAACACGTTCCTTACTTCTTTTTCCTAATTTAAAATCTGGTCCTAAATTAGTTAAATAAAAGCCTATTTTGAATAAAAACTTTGGAGAGCAGCCCTCCTGTTTGCTCTCCTTGTTGAACTCCTAATCAGATTAAGGCTCTCCCAGGCAGTGAAATCTCCTTCCCTGCAGCACCACAATTCCCAGCACTAAGTGGCCTGGGGGATTCACCGTGCTCTTTGAAGGCTGCTATAAACTCCTTCCCTGCTCCACTCACAGCAGCTGATCCTGGAGATTATGTGCCAGTGACAGTTCCACTCTGCTGCTGTCATTAGTTTTCAACATTGGGTTTTTGGTTTTTTAATTCCTAAGAAAGTATTTTTACCGGGACCCAGGAGTGATTTTCATGTAGGGCTAATAATAATCCTGGGATACAACAGATTCTTCTGCCTTCAGGAGTGGCTTACCCAAGGCAAGAGGTGGAGAAAGAAGGACTCAACCATCTCATTTTTAAGAGGATCTGAGAGAGCTGGAGAAGGACTTGTGACAAGGATGTGGAGGGACAGGACAAGGAGTAATAGATTTAAACTGACAGAAGCAGGGCTAGATGGGATTGTGGGAAGGAATTCCTCTTTGTGAGGGTGGTGGGTCCTGGCACAGGGTGCCCAGAGCAGCTGTGGCTGCCCCTGGATCTCTGGAAGTGTCCAAGGCCAGGTTGGACAGGGCTTGGAGCAACCTGGGATAGTGGAAGGTGTCCCTACCCATGGCAGGGGGAGAATGGATGATCCTTAAGATCCCTTCCAACCCAAACCATTCCATGTGTCTGTGATTCTGCAACTATCATGAAACTGTGTCTAATATTGCCCCCACCCATGGGACCCAGCCCAGAGTCCCTAAAGCAGCGGAGCTGTTTTGTCTTGTCCTTTCATTTCTTCATTCCAGAGGCACTAAAAGCTGCTCCGATTTTTGCCTCCTCTCTGGAATCCCAGCTGGAGTTTGCTGGAGTTGCACCTGCCACCCCTTTTCCTTACAAACCCTTTTCCCTCTCTCCTCCCCAGGCCAAGCTGTCAGGGGCCATGTCTCGGCGGATCAGGGCAGCTTTTGGGGCGGTGAACTTCTGGGCCATTGTCCTCTACAACATCCTGGCCCTCAACAGCCTGGAGTTTGCACTGCTGGTGACCAAGAGACTCCTCGTGATGGGTAAGGTCCTGCCAGCCTTCCCCCATGGGAGACCCCTGTTTGAGTGGAGGGATATTGGTACAGGAGTTGAGGACTGGGGTTTTGAACCCTTTTGGGTCCAAACTGCCCTGGCCACTTGTGATGTCTCCAAATGTCCTTAATTCTCATACAAAAGGCACAGGCAGGGGTTTCTTACCCCCCACACCCCTCACTGAGTGCTCTGGGGCACCAGCTGCCTTCCAGCTGTGCTTGTACAGCTCCTGGCACAGTCTGATGCTGGTTTAGCCTCCCTGGAGCTCTGCAAAGGTCACGTTCACCTCAGCAAGCAGGGCTGAGTCCCTCCCTGAGAAACAGTCTCCTTGCTGGAGAAAGGGATTGACTCATCCTGCCTCATTTCCTCAGCTCCAGCAGATGTTCCTGCATCCTCCCGAAGGTGGCAGGTACAATTCCTCATCCTGCAGTCTGTACATTTCTTATCAGTGGATTGTGGCACTGTTTTGAGGTCTTCTCGAGCTGCCCAGGGTATAAATAGCCATCAGGAGCCGGTGCCTGGCCGCGCTCTCCAGGATGGGGCTGGCGTAGGGAACGGATAATGTCACACTCGGTGTGCCAGGAGTGCCTGCCCGCTGAGCTCGCTGCCTTTTGCTGGTTGCATTATTCATTGCAGAGCTCCTGTTTTAGTAGGAACAAACCCTGGATCCACCCCTCTGCTGTGGATACCAGATTTGTGATTGCAAACACCGTCAGACCCTTCCGAAGAGGAGGGAGAGCTCTGGGCTCTGTCACTGACGTAGGTGACAAAAATATGTATTTTCCTGGGTGGACACTGTGTCCCCTCTAAGTACAGGACGAGGCTGGGGTTGATCCTCAGCATCAGTGGGGTCCAAAGCTTCCAGAAGGTCACAGTGGTGGGCAACAATGGACATGGACAGGTTAAATGGGCAGAAAGTCAACCATGATTTCTGAACTTGGGGAAAAGGAGGACTTTTGGGGGCAAGAGGGGCTCAAAACCCCTCCAGCCTGTCCCCACATTAGCTGCAGTCCATGGTGCCTTGGTGGGCTCGAGCACAGCTTCATCTAAAACGCAGTCCTGAGTTCCTTCTGCTCTCGGTGAAGCTGCAGGGCTGGATCTATGACGATAAACGTCGTTGGCTACCATGAGCTTGTGGGACCTCCCAAACCCGCCTGAGAGGCAGCTGTGCTGGTGAAGAACTGGCCTGGTTAGGCGAGCAGCCACAGCTGGATGACCATGTCTCCCTCCCTGCTCTAGGTTTCCCTGTGAGCACCCTGTCCATCTGGTTCATCACCTACTGCGGAGTGCAGCTGATCAAGGAGCGCGAGCGCATCCTGGCCATCGAGGAGGAGGAGAAGGGTGACAAGGCAAAGGTGGAGTAGGGAAGGCACCACAGGCTTGTCCTGAAGCCTCGTCTCCCTTCCAGCCACTGGCCAGGGCTCTCCAAGCCCTCCTGACAATCTGACTGCTGTAGCTCATCCACGTAGAAGTCACCTGGAAGGCACAGGTCACCCCCTTGCTGCAGGAAAGATTTTCCATCAGGCACAGAGGGCGTTTCACAGTCTCCCCAGGCATGGCAGGATGCTGAGGCAGCTCCCAGGACATGCCAGAGACATCCCCATTGTTTTTCTGCCCATCTGACATTGTGCAGGCCCAGAGATTTCACCCCCTGCCTCCCACAACGCTTGGTCCACCAGCACTGGGCTCTCCCCATGTCTCCCAGAGGAGACTCCAGGTCCCAGGGCTGGAGGTTTTAGGGCCCTGCACTGCTGGATCTGAGACTGCTGACGACCACCCTGCTGTGACACGTGTCCTGGGACTCAAGCCAAACCCCACCTCAGTTTTTTTATACGCCAGGGACAAAGGTCTAAGCTCACATTCCTGCCCATGGCTGAGGCACAGGATGTGCTGTAGCCAACCCTTGCTCATCTCCAGCCACCCATCCCTTTCCTCAGCTGCCTTTGGTGTGCACGGCCCACGGCTGTAGGGCTGAGTGAGCACACGGGTGGATTCAATCAAAGGAGAAGAACCCCAGATGGGGGACCAGGACTTGGGGCTGGGTGGTGGAGGGAAACTCCTTGGAGAATTAGACTTTGGGAGTGTGTGAAACACTGTGCCTTGGGGGAAAGGTGGGTTTGCAACAGAAAAATAGCTCTGGCTCTCTTGCACTTTAGAGTAACTCTCAGTGGCCTTATGTCTGAATTTTGTCACTGTTGGGCGAGGTCGGGATCCACACCCCTATGGAATGGGGGTAGAGATGCTTGGATGAAGCAGGATGGGTTCCTAGCCAGCTTTCAGCTCTGCCAAAGTAATTTGTGAAGTCCCTGATCAATGTCACTTATTTATGTAGGCAATAAATAAGTGTTGGATAACTCTGGGCCCTGCTGCTCATCCCTGTTGCGCTGCTGGGCTGCAGGTGACACCCAGGTGGCATCACCCAGCCACCAGCACTGAGAGGACAAGGATCTGCCCCCCAAAAGAGTGACACCAGGCATTTTTGACTTCAGCAGAAAGCCACTCTGGTGTCATCACCAGACTGAAGGTTGGGCTGCAGCTGGATTCGTATTTTCCTTTATTTTTACTCTGCTTTCGTACATAACTTGAGTCTGTGGCCAGCAAACTGTCAGCCATGTGGGTTTTGGGTTAGAAGTCAAGTTGGTTTTACTTGTGTGAGCCTGACCAACAATGCTGGGAGTAAAGGGCAGGTGTTGTGCCCTGGTGACATCTCATCACACCCCTCTCTGACACATCTGTCACTGCTGGAATTTTCATAGGTGTTTCTCAGCATCTCCATTATTTCAGATTTACTTTTTCCATCAAACCAGCTCTGCCACCATTTAACCCTGCAGGGTTAAATTAATCTCTTTCCCTCTGTACAGGTGTCCTGGCACAGGTGGCACCACCCTGAGGTGCTGACACCAAGGGCTCTGTCCCTGTGGTGGCTCAGCTCAGGTCTGTGGCTGCCTGGGAGGACAGAGTCACCTCCCAGTGTCAAAGTGGGTGACTCACATGGCAAAGCCCAGTGACTCTGCACTGCCCTCCTGACTTGGAAACTCCAGGAGAGAAAATAGCCCATTCACTAAGGGTCTATATTTACCCAGCAGCTGCATCTGCTGAAGCTGCCAGAAAGAGCTAATCTTAGACACCAACTCAGTGAGTGATCTGTTAGAGACAGTTCACAGGAGAATCTGGGCTTTGCCCTCCTTTTCCAGGAGTTAGCCCTTCAGCTTTTGCTGCTCTGACAAGCCCAGGAGTTCTGCTGGGCCAGGAGCATCCTGGTGCTGTCTCAACCAGCTCAGCCTTGCATAGGAACCCTCAGCTTCACTGAATGCCTCTGTAGGATGGGATTTATCTCATCTCCCTGGAAAAGAGCATCTCATCTGCTCTGGTTATTACCTGCCCCTTCAGAAAACTCTACCAAGAAGCCAAGAAAATCAATTTTTCATTGTAATTACAAATCCCAGTAAATAGCCCTGCACTGGACACCTTCTTATTCAGCCTGATACAGCTAAAATTCCTTCATCCACCCTTTTTGTTCCAACATTTTTTATGGGAGTGCTCCTGCAATGCTGCATCCCTTTAGGAGGTGTCTGTGTATCCTCACTGCTGTGGTTTCATCCCACACAATTTCTCACTCACTCACTCCCCCTCATCCCCTTAGGAGGAGGATCAGAAAGAAAAGGTAAACAGGTAAATCTGTTGAGATAAGAACAGTTTAACATTTGAAACAAAACATAATGATAATAACAAGGAGAGGAGAAAGAGCAACAGAACCCAGGAGAAATAAGTGATGCACAACTCAATTGCTCATCACCCACTAACTGATGCCCAGCCTGTCCCCAGAGAGCAAATTGGCTCCCTTTTGGGTAATTTTGAGTTTATTTCCTGGAAATGATGTTGTGTGGTATGTAATATCCCTCTGGTCTGCTCTCCTGGCCACGCTGCTTCCCAGCTTTTGGTGCAGCTCCTCCCTGGCTGAGTGTGAGACCTGGAAAATCCTTGATTCAGGGTGAGAACGACTCAGAAGAGCCAAAACATCGGTAAGTTATCGATATTATCCTCAACCTAAATCAGAAAAAAACCACAGCACTGTGGGAGGAAAATCAACTCTCCCAGGCAAAACCAGGACATTCACCCACACCAAACGTCCTGGGGGACTATTCCTCACTTGGGGACACATTTAATGACTGTGGGAGGCCACTGCTCATTGGAAATGCCTGGCTGTGGCCCTGACAGATCCAGGGGACAACACACCCAGGCTCTTGGAAAACCAGGGATGCTTCCCCAAGCCTTGGAGCTGCTCCAGCTGCTGGGCAAAGCCGCTGAAGCCCATGGAGTTCCCAGGGCAGGTTTGGGAGCAGCCCAGTGCCCTTTCCCACCAACCTGGGAGATGCCAGAGACCCAGCAGGTGCCAGAGCTCCTCTGGGAAGGGCTGGAGCTGCATTTTAGCAGCAGCACCTCGTGGGGTGGGGGATAAGGAAGCAAAACTCGGATGGCAGCGCAACGAAAAGGAAAACAACACAGGGCTGAAGGGAGATTAAAGGCTGAGGGCGGGGGGGGAGAAATCCCAGCTGGTGGCACAACAACACAGGATTAAACTTGGGATGGCACACAGCTTCTGCAGAGAGGGGAGGGTGGGGGTGTCCAGCCCCAGATGTCAGAGAGCAAAGATTCCTGAAGTTCAACCCAGTTCAAAGATCAGATGAGCAGCACAGAGGAGCTTATGGTGTGAGCTCTGAAAACAGCTCGTGATTATTTCCCTGCTATACTGGGGCTTCCCAGATGCTGCTGGAACCACACCAGTACAGAAGGGCTTCATACTGGTATAGCTCCCTCCCTCTTCCCACTGCTAGAAATAACCATCATGGCAATTTTTATAAATACATCCGTGCCAGGGTAAGGGGTTATGTGGCTTTAAATACACCAAGAATAATGGCTAATATTTTTTCATAGACTTAATTAAATTGTTAATTAAATCTATACCATCACTGAGTGTTAGACAGCCCAGAGGGTCCACAGTAAGAGATAAAACAGATTCATGCACAAGTTTTACTACGGGTATTAATAATTATAGCTACTCTGCTCACCCATGTCTGTCAAAACTAATTTGCTTCTTTGTGAGCTCCATGGGAATAGCTGGACCTGGACTGACCATTTAAGGTCCATGGGGACCTCCTAGATATCCATGGGTAGGCAAGCAGGGCACAAGAGCTGCAGAAGAGCTCAGCCACCCTGGAGCATCAGCTCCAGGCCAGGCAGGCTGTCCTGCTGTGGCTCTAGACTTTGTCAGGGGGGTGATGAACCAGAAGGTCTGAGCAGGAGACTGTCACAGTGTCAAAGTACTTGTGTTTGGATGTCTCAATCCATGAGACATATTAAGACAGACACTTTAGAAGGTGCTTGTGTTTAGATGTCTTAATCTGTGAGTTGAAGCCCACCATTGCATTTCCTTTACTTCTGTTTTGCCTCAGACACTCTGTCTGCCACCAGGATCTGGAAAGGATGGATTTATTGGTGCCAAAATGCTCAGAGACTGTGCCACTGGGGCCCATTTTCATGTATGACAGAGTCACAGAATCAGTGAGGCTGGAAAAGAGCTCTGGGCTTGACTCCAGCCTATGATTGAACCAGACCATGGCCCTGAGTGCCATGTCCAGTCTTTCACCTCCAGGGATGGTGACTCCACCACCTACTGCGTGGAAAAAGCCATCCCTCTCCCACAGTCCCCAAATCTCCTGCTTCAGTGAGGATTTTAAGGGCACTTCCAGCACAGATCTTATATCCTATACAGGGCTGTAAATAAGCAGCTTTATCTCCATTTCCCACTCCCTTCCAGACCCCTGAAAAGCGACTCTAGAAGAGAATAAAGGATAAACCTGTGCAGAAAAGCAGCCCTGGGCAGGATCTGGCTGGAGCTGGAGATGCCACCGAGCCCACACAGGGCCCTCTCTTAGTGCATCTTTCCAGCTTTGACTTCATGGTCTATTTTCAGCACAGCTAAAGGTCCAGCACTTTCAGAGCAGCCCATTTAGCACCATCAGGAGGAAGTCCCAGCCTTGCCCCCCATGACCCACAAGGCAGATTGGGCTGTTAGATTCACCCAGAGGCCGCTTCCCAAGCCCGTGGGTCGCACGCGTCCCCCCGCGGTGTCACAGCAGCGAAACCTCCCGCTCCCCCCGCGGTGACTCATGAGCTGACAGACCCTTCCTGAATCACTGAGGCTGGAATTGCAGCTGTTCCCCTGGCCCCCTCCCTTCCTCCTTGTCCAATGTGTCATATTAAAGGGTGATCGGCTTACACATGCTGCAGTATGGATTCCTTAAGCTCTGCAGCGCTGTGTCTATATATAAAGCCCCGAGCTGGAAACTGAAGTGCACAGACAGCTGGGAGCGTAGTGAGTGCTTCATTCCCGGTGTGCCGGTGGTCTGGAAGCCCACGAGGCTGTGAGCTCTGCTTTGAGCAAGTTTCTTTACTCAGGTATAGCTATAGCCACCACTATTTACCCATAAAAGAGAGATTTGGGCAAAGAACGAGCAGTTACTCATCACCATGGGTTTGCCTCTTGATCAAGTGGAAGAATTGCGGCTCTACCAGCAAACTCTTCTCCAGGACGGACTCAAAGACATGTTGGACCACAATAAGTTTCTGGACTGTGTCTTAAAAGTCAAAGGGAAGGAGTTTCCCTGCCATCGGCTGGTGCTGGCAGCCTGCAGCCCCTATTTCCGGGCCATGTTCCTCTCAGACATGGAAGAGAGCAAGAAGAGGGAGATCAACTTGGAAGATGTGGATCCAGACGTCATGGGCAAGATCCTCCATTACATCTACACCTCCGAGCTGGAGATCACCGAGCAGAACGTGCAGGACATCTTCTCCGTGGCCAACATGTTCCAGATCCCTTCCATCTTCACCGTGTGCGTGTCCTTCCTGCAGAAGCGGCTCTGCCTCAGCAACTGCCTGGCCATCTTCCGGCTGGGATTGATGCTGGACTGCGCCCGGCTGGCTGTGGCTGCCCGGGATTTCATCTGTGACCGCTTTGCGCTGGTCTCCCGGGACGAGGAGTTCTACCAGCTCTCCCCCGACGAGCTGATTGCCATCATCTCCAGCGACTCCCTCAACATCGAGAAGGAGGAGAGCGTCTTTGAGGTGGTGATGAAGTGGGTGGAGACCAAGGACCGTGAGAGCCGGCAGAAGGCCTTGCCCGTCATCTTCGAAAGCATCCGCTTCCGCCTCATGCCCAACGACTACATCAGGGACCACGTGGAGAAGCACGCCATGGTCAAGTCCAGCCCGGAGCTGCTCAAGAAGCTGCAGATGGTGAAGGATGCCCAGAAAGGCAAATTCACTGTGGTGAAGAAGAAGAAAGTGAAGAAGAACAGTGAGAATCAAGCAAAGGAGAATGTTGTCAATGGAGCAGTGGATGAAGGGGAAGATGCAGAGGAGGACGCTCTCCCTGGGATCCTGAATGACACCATGCGCTTTGGGATGTTCCTCCAGGACCTTATTTTCATGGTGAGCGACAGTGGAGCAGTGGCCTATGACCCCAATGCCAACGAGTGTTATTTTGCCTCCCTGTCTACTCAAATCCCAAAGAACCACATCAGCCTGGTGACCAAAGAGAATCAGATCTTCATTGTTGGAGGACTGTACTACAATGAGGACAACAAAGAGGATCCAATGAGCTCCTACTTCCTACAGGTACTACCTTTATCTTTTGTTTCTTTGGCCACTTGGGAGCATCACCAAGCTTTAGCTTCCATGCAAAGCCCATAATATTTGTTGTCATGTGATGTGAAAGTTGTAAATGAGGGAGAACTATCTGGGTTGCTTTCCTGGAGATTCTTCTCCCTTTATTTTTAAGGCAGATGCCACTGAGGGGTGGTTGTGGTAGTTGAGGAGGAATGTTTGAAGGAGTAGGAAATAGGAATGAGCCTTCCCGAGCCAAATCCTGAAGAGAGGATTGTTTACAACAGTGAGCTTGGCCCAGCCCTGGCAGCCATAAGGTTCACAAACTTGGAGGTTTGTGGTGTCAGACCCAGGTTCTGCTTTGCATCCTCTGTTTCCCCTGGTTATGAACTTCAGGAAAACCCAAAGGTGACGTGGCCAGGTGCCAAAAAAAGGAGCAGCAGCAGCTGCAGCCACAGAGCAAGCACCCCAAGGACACAGGGCATGTCCCTGCATCCCAGCGTGTGCCCCATCCCTCGTGCTGGTCCTGCCCATGGAGGTGGGTTTGGTCCAGCTCAGAGTCTCTGCCATTTCCATCCTGTGAGGGGAAACCACCCTGAGGGGTCTTTGGGGATACTCCTCAGGGAAAGTGGCTGTTCCAACTCAGCAGTGACGAAACTGTGACTGGATTGAGTTGTGCAGGCAATCTGAGCCCCAGCCTGGGCTGCAGCCCAGATTTCTTTCCCTGTAGACAGCAAAGGCAAGGCGCCTACCCTTCCTGCTGACCCCGAGGAATCCAGTAAATCCTCTGTTCTTCCTCCCATACCCAGAAATCCCTTCTTTGTTCCTCTCCATGGCTCAAATCTTCTGGGAAGAAACAATAACATGTCCCAGGCTCACATCTTCTGGGGAAAACAATAACATCTCCAGGCAGAAAGGATAAAATGAGGGTGGTTGCCAAGCTTAGAGCCCTGATCCCTCCCTTGACTCCTGGCTCTCATCAATAGGGCTGCAGATCATGCAGGAACCATGCTTGTCCTCACCTGGAAAGGGGCAGGGGGTTGTGCAGACCTGGTGAAGTCCAGGGAATGAGTAGCTAAGAGGAAGAAACCCCAGCCCTATAAAGCAGGAGGGAGTGGGAAAGCTGGGGAGGTGCTGGGGGTGTCCTGTTTGAGATACAGCCTTTCACACTGGGCAGTCCATGATGACAGAGGTGTGGCACACCCCATCAGTTACCTGTGAAGAGTAAACCTGTGCCTAAAGATCAATCTTCCCAGCAGAAGTGGGGCAGGGCCCAGAGAGGTCACAGAACCTTCAGACAATCATCGAATGGCATGGGTTGAGAAGGACCTGGAAGATCACTTGGTTCCAAACCCCTGCTGTGAGCAGGGACACCTTCCACTACACCAGGTTGCTCAGAACTCCATCCAGCCTTGAATTCTTCCAGGGGCGGGGCAACATCCTTGGAAACATTTAATATTTGACTGCATAAAGCCCTGGGAAACTGCTCTAACTCCAAATCTGTGCCCCTCTGAACATGTGGGTTGGATGAAAAACCTTTGGTGGTCCTTCCTCCCAAAGTACTCCGTGGTTCTAAGCTGCAAACAGCAAAATTTCTCTGTTCAGCTCCCAGTTTGCCACTGACTCCGTGGCAAATGCCTTGAGCACCCTGGGGCCAGTTTTAACTCTTCCCCACAAGAAGGGTCACTTCACACATGTCATTTGTGCTTGTGAGAATCAGACAAATCCTGGGACTGGAGAGTGCAATCAGTTTGCAAATGGTTGATTTATTACATCAGTGTCATTATGTAGCTCACAGTATGAGCAAGAGAGGTTTTGAGCCCTTTTTTGCAGCTCAAACAATATATTCAGACATCCAGCTCTATGGCAAGCCACTGTGCCACAGCTCCCTACACCACCTGATTTTTTTCTATCCTCCCAAATTTCACATTCCTCCTGCTGAAGCCAGGGGCATTAGGTCAGGGATAACTTAGATTTAAGGGCAGGCACCAAAATATAAAAATGCTGATAAATCCCAGGAGCCTTGCAGATTTTGGCAGGAGCAAAATGATTCCATTGACATTTCAGATGGAAAAGGGTATCCTTTCTTTGTCACTTGCAAGATTTATCACTCAAAAACAATGCTGAATCCATCAAGAGGCAGGAACTATCCTGATGACTGAGCTGCTCAGGGTTGCACTATAAATAACACATGTGTGGACCACAGCTTACAAAGAGACAAAAACCACAGGCACGCAGCTGAGGCCGAGTCTTTGGAGCCAACCCATCAGGCTGAAGCTCCTTGGCCTGAGCCCATGGTGAACAGTGCTCCAGGCAGTGCTGTGTCACAGCTTCATCCTGCAGTCCCAAAAATTGGCTGCAAGACATCCCTCCCTCCTCTAATTTTTTTCCCCAGTTCCCATTAAGCCATGGTGCTCATGGTCTTCAGTCTAAGAGTTTTTCCTGGGTTTTTTTTTCCTCCTGGTGGGAGATGAGACAATGCCTTGATCTACAGATATCCAAGGATTTGGTGATCTGATCCATCAGCTTGTTCATCTGTCAGATGGAACTGGCACACTTTGTTTGTGTAGCCAGCATTGCTGGCAGCACCCTGATAGCTGGCAGAGATGGAAATGCCAGGATGAAGTAGTGTGAGGTGTGCGACGCGTGAAAAGGTTCAGGAAAATTTCTGGGATTGAAATGCTTCCATTCCTCCAATCCCAGGAACAATCCATTATAAATCCAGCAAGGGAGTCTTTCACCAAAAGATGACCAAGCTTGCTTCAGGTTCTGTTGCCGCCCGCAACAAGGTTCCAAGTTAGAAAAGGAGACTCAGGAGTGAATTTGTCACTTTACACCTCCCTGAAAGGAGGCTGCAGCCAGATGGGGGTTGGCCTCTTCTCCCAGGCAGCCAGTGACAGGATGAGAGGAAAAGGCCTCAGGCTGCACCAAGGGAGGTTCAGGTTGAACATCATGGAGAATTTTTTTACCAAAAGGGTGATCAGGCATTGAGGGCTGCCCAGGCAAGTGGTGGAGTCACCATCCCTAGTGGTGATGTGCTGATGTGGCGCTCAGTGCCATGGAATTGACAAGGAGGTCAAAGGATGGACCCCATGATCTCAGAGGTATTTTCCAACTTTAATGTGATTCTCTAAAGTCCAGGCTTTGATGAATGGAGCAGAACGTGTTGCTGCAGACCCGTCTCTGCTCTTATGCCTTGCCATATTTTGTTTTTCACACAATACATGACTTGGGTTTGCTCTCAGACCTCCCATCCTTCTCCAGGTGACAAAGGCACAGCCTCAGGAACATTGCAGAGCGTGCTGCTGGGGTGACCAAGCTGCACGTGGGAACAGATTTGTCCTCCACCTCTGGACCCTGACTTTAGCTAAACAAATGGGCACACACTAATGACCATATGTTCCCTTCCAGTACGACCATCTGGACGCAGACTGGCTGGGGATGCCCCCCCTGCCCTCCCCTCGCTGCCTCTTCGGCCTGGGGGAGGCAGAAAACTCAATTTTTGTGGTTGGAGGGAAGGAACTGAAGGAGGGAGAGAAGACCTTGGATTCAGTCCTGTGCTACGACCGGCTGTGAGTGCTCAGTGCCAGTGTGGGGTGGGAGGGGGCTGAGGAGAAGGTGGAGCAGCTGCTGTCAAAGTGACTCCAGCTCTCCAGGGGTCAAAAGGTTTGGGAGAAGGGCTTGAACTCTGCATGTGGATGCTGGGACTGTCTCGAGCTGTGCCCTGGAGCTCTGAGCTGTCTCGCTCCAGCTGCTCCCTTTATTGAGCCTCCTGGAGAGGGAAGCCTTTATGGGGGTATTTTGTTATCTGGGACTGATATTAGTAGGTGTTCATGTGAAACATGGGCAGAGGTGTTTTTCCTTCTGCTAAATCTTCTGCTCTTTCCCATTGATTAAAGGTTCAGTGACATTCACTGTGGTCTCACCGAAAGGGGTTAGAGCAGAAAAGCTTGTTTTTAAAATTGTCAGATATGTCACAGAATGGCTCATCCTGATTATTATCAGGCTTAATATCCAATTCTTTCTGGACAATGGGCTCTGACCCATGCTAGCTCATGAGCTTTATTAAAAGGCACCATCCCGTTCTTCTCTCAGGAGACAGAAACTTCCAAAGCCTGCTGCTCTCTGTCCCAAAGAGAACAGAGCAGCAGGCATCAGCAAGCCTTTGCTTGGTCTATATTTAGATGTGTGTGTTTCCAAGTCTGTTTTATAGGCAGAGTTTTGAAACCAGTTCCATTCCCACAGAGCAGGGCATTTCTCTGCCCCTGCAGACTCTGGGAAAGAATTTTTCTGCCCCTGCTAAGTGCTCGGGGGTGGTTGGAGTATCAATTTGAATCTTGTAGAGATGTGATCAGCTCCACTTTATCCCTGGTTTTATTTGGTTGATATTATTCTGACTGACAGTGACTGAACATGAGCCAGCTGTGTGCCCAGGTGGCCAAGAAGGCTGGTGGCATCCTGGATCAGGATCAGCAGGACCAGGGAAATGTTTCTTCCTTTGTGCTGGGCACTGTAAGGCTTCACCTCAATTCCTGTCTGGTTTTGGGCCCCTCATGACAACAAGGACATTGAGGGGCTGGAGTGAGCCCTGAGAAGGGAACAGAGCTGAGGAAGGGTCTGGAGGGGCTCAGCTTGGAGAAAAGGAGGTTCAAGGGGACATTATTGCTCCCTATACCCACCTGAAGACCTCAAGAAAATAATGGGTATCAGCATAAATATTCTGCTGATTTTACTGTCACCCTTTCTTAGGATCAGCACATTTACTGTCTGAGCCCGTCTCATTGCAGACCTTGTGTTTCTGAGACAGTGGCCAAGCCTGTGCTCCCCTCTAGGACTGGGAAGTGTCCTCCCCACCAGGTGTCACCCAGCAGGCTACAAATCCTTTTAATTCCCATCTTTCTCTGACCCAGGTCCTTCAAGTGGGGTGAGGCCGATCCCCTTCCCTACGCAGTCTATGGCCACGCAGTGGTGTCACACAAGGATCTTGTCTACGTCATCGGGGGCAAAGGAAGTGACAAGTAAGTCAAAAAGCAAGAGAAAATCAAGGAGGCAATGCCCCAAACCGGTGGGAGAGCAGAGTTGGTACCTCCTCAGCCTGGTTTAAGGAGGGCTGGATGGGATGGGAGATGTGGATCCTATCTGCCTTAGCTCCCCTTTGTGCCTGCAGCCCTTTCCAGAACCTTCGGAGGCCAGCAGGGACATCAGGAAGATGGCAGTGTCCTTAGAGGAGAGAGAAGGTATTGCCCCATCCCTGGAGGCTGGCTGGAGGGGGCTTTAAGGGAAACTGGTCTAGTGGAAGGTGGCTCTGCCCATGGGGGTTGGAGTGAGATGTCTTTAAAGATCCTTCCGAATCAAACCATTCTGTGATCCCCTTTGCTTACAAAAAAATAAATGTCACACAGACTGGGAAAGGCGTTGAAGAGCAAGAAGCCACTTCACTTTTAGGGTCTCCTGTCTTGGACTTGTGGAGCAGAGGGGTCACCACAGTCAAATCCAGACATGTATTTGCAACAGGAGGGAAAACCCTCATCCACCCTGACCCCATCCTGCCCTCCTGCAGGAGACAAGCTCAGCAGGAAAAGCCTCTCTCAGGAGCATCACTGTGGCTGCCTTGCAGGGCACAAATGTGACTGTCTGCAGAGCAAACTTTCCAAACTCCAGCAAGGACTGGTCCTGTTTGGGAAAGATTTTGGTCTGAAATTGTGAATGTGCATAAAATTCACACCTCACACTGCCCATCTGGTGATAGGAACATCACTGAGGATATTTTGCAGCATGGCAGTGGATCAGGAGCAATAAAACAAAGCCTTGATGGCTGTGAGAGGTCCTAAGAGGCTGTTGGCTGTCTGGACCTGTATGCAGGTGTGTGAGCACCAAGCTGAACTCTCAGGATTCCTGTCCAAAGTGGGCACAGCAGGAGGGGATGTGTTACACATGGTGCCTCCAGGCAAGGACATCCTTGGATGCACACCCAACAAAGGGGGTGTTCCTCCACTCATGCCAATGTGAAGGAGCAAAATCCTCCCTAGACACCCCACCTTCTTCCCAGCAGACACCCCCAAACCCCTGCAGTGCAAAACTATCCCTTGGCAGGTGATTGAGGCTCCTTTTCCTTCTCATTTTTCTCCAGGAAGTGCCTGAAGAAGATGTGTGTTTACAACCCAGCCAAGTTTGAGTGGAAGGAATTGGCTCCCATGAAAACCGCCCGCTCCTTGTTCGGAGCCACCGTGCACAAGGACAAAATCTACGTGGCAGCTGGTGTGACTGACTCTGGTTTGACCAACTCGGTGGAGGTCTACGACATTGCCACCAACAAGTATGTGCTGAGTTGTGGTTACACAAGGAGTAGGTGCAGGTGTACACTCAGCAACTTTCAACCATTCTGGAGTTTGTTTGTGACTCCTGATGTCAGTTCCTCCAGTTTATATACCCATGGCAGAGGAGTTGGAACTGGGTAATCTTTAAGGTCCCTTCCAACCCAATCATTCTAGGATTCTATGGTTCCTCAGAGAGCTGGGAATGACCAAAGTCACTGTGGTAGGATCATCTCAGGCTCATCCTCAAAGTGGTTTCACCCACTGAGCCGTCCTTGGGTTCCCTGGCAGCTTCACCCAACACAATAAACCCTCTGAGTCTGGGTGGCTCTTGCAGCTGCAGTCCCAGCACTGGGACGTACTGGTCCATGCACTCAAAGCGATGCCTTAAGTTTAAACTTTCACATTTTCCAGATTCTGTACTCTGAACTTCATATAAAGTGTGAGCAAGTTCCCTTCACAGCTCAGTCAGACACAACAATCCTTTTCCAGCCCCAGAACCAAGGACACTATTGCAGCATCAGGTTTAAAAAGTACAAACAGCTGCAAACTGAGGAGAGCAATCTGGGAGGATGGGTCTTCATAACCTGTAAGAAGCTGTAATTGGACAATTAACCCCAAAATGTAAATGGACCAAAACTATAAAAGGGTGAAAATTCGTGTCTCAGAGTCCATTTTAGGTCCATCTTGGGTCCATCCTGGATCCATCTTGGGTAGAGCCATGGCTGGGCTCTTGTACTGCCCAAGGTGCGTCCTTTGAAGACCTTTAAAATGAATACCTACTTTATTCCTTTAATGCTGTCTAGCCTCTGTTCTAGGTACTCTCTTTAGGCACCAAAAATAAAACAAAGTTGAACAATGATGATGGGAACAGTTTCCCTAAAATCAGCCAGGGTACGGTCCCATCCCACCTAGACCTGCCCAACTGGATCTGTCACTAGTGAGCTCAGTTGCTGAATCCTGATTTGAGGCCATCCTCACCATGGAGGTGGCCAGGATTCTCTAACTTGTCCCCTCTCTCTTGGTGGCAGGTGGGACACCTTCACTGAGTTCCCTCAGGAGCGCAGCTCTGTCAGCCTGGTCAGTCTGTCCGGGGTGCTCTACCTGCTCGGGGGCTTCGCCACGGTGGAGACGGAGTCGGGAGAGCTGGTGCCAACGGAGCTGAACGATGTTTGGAGGTGACAACCTTCCCCAGGGCTGTCCAAGGGAGCATGGGAGGGATGTTAGTAATGAAATAGATAATTTCTGTCTTTTTTTTATGCCATCAGTGTGAGATGGGGGCTGTCACTCCAGCACAAGGATGCAGGCTCAGCACAGGGTGTCTGGGAAGTTTGCCCTGTGCTATGCTGCAGGGCACATTGGTGCTTCAGTGATCTCTCCCAGCCTCACACAGCAACAGACCAGGGAAAACTTGCTCCTTTAGCTCTGTTGTGCATTGACATTTTGCCTGGAGCTGGTTCCAGCCTCCCCTTTGGTGTGGAGCAGCATCTGTGCAATGCTTCCTCTCCCTGGGAACAGCCAGTGCTCAGGCTGGGAAGCAGACAGTCTGGGCTGGATAGCAGATAGTCAGGGCTGGGAAGCAGATAGTCTGGGCTGGGAAGCAGATAGTCTGGGCTGGGAAGCAGATAGTCT
>NC_031769.1:2433992-2453269 GCF_001522545.3 Parus major
GGGCTGGGAAGCAGATAGTCTGGGCTGGGAAGCAGATAGTCTGGGCTGGGAAGCAGATAGTCTTACATGCAAGAGGAGTGGGCAGAAAGCATTTAGTGACAGCTGCTAATGCAGCGTTGGCTACTCCTGTCCCTCACATCGGTGCTCTGGCACCCTCAGCAGGATCCTCTTGTCCTTCACTGTGGATGTTCCACCTTGGTGCCATCAGTGCCCAATTCCCAGAAGGAAAATATTCCCACCCCTGCAAGACCACGTGCTGATATCCACATCCCCCAAACCAGAGCACGTCAGGGCTGAAAGTCCCCAAACGGATTCTCGTGGCCAAATAACTCCTGTGGGATGTCACACCACGCACCAGGGCTCCCACCACTACAGAGACCAGCTGTGGAGAGGGAAAGGAGATATTTCCTCACCATTAAATGTCTGCCTGCCTCTCCCCAGGTATGATGAGGAGCAGAAGAAGTGGGAAGGGGTCCTCCGGGAGATCCAGTACGCCTCCGGTGCCACGTTCCTTCCCGTGCGCCTCAACGTTCTGCGCCTAACGAAGATGTAGTCAGGCGTGATTGTTCTTCTTTCCACGGGGTGCTGGGGCAAGGAGGGATGGGGGAGATGCTTATCAGGGATATGGCATCTGGACTCTGCCCAGGACATTGCATCTGTGATTAGTTCTTTTTTGGATAAGTGGGGAAGAGGGGAGAGTATCTGGGAAAATTCTGGGAACTTGAAGGTGCTCACAAGGTAATTACAGAGGGGATCTGTAAGGAGCTGGGCAAGGCTGAGAAGCACAGAAAAATTAGTTATTCCTGTCTCAGGAGACAGGACAAATAGATCATACATTTTTTGACTTCTTTCTCCATGTTTTTCCCCATCTTTTCAACTGCTTTGGACCTCTCCAACAAAACAGCAGATGCAGAAAGTGGGGGCTAAGATGACATTCCCCAGGGAAAGATATCTAAAAAGCATTTTCCAGCCTGAGGTGTCTGTCAGCAGAGTGTTCCTTGAAGAGGAGAAGGAAGGGTTAAAGTCAACTGGTACAGGAGAGATCTGATAGTATTTGATGAGTTCCTGAGTGAAGAGTGTTGTTGGGATGAGACAGTTAAAGATCACGTGAGCTGCAGAAGCACTTTGGAAGTTGGAATTAAAAGCAAATAATCTTAGTTCTTCACCTCCACCTTGGCTTTGGAGTGATGAGAGACTGGGAGCTGTCTCAGGAAGGGAGGAGTCATGGAAGTTTTAGGGTGGGAAAGGGGGAAGAGATGGACAGGGGATGCCATGTGTGGTCATCTCCAGCCTTTTGGGCTCCTCATCCTCAATCACAGATCACAATGTCCTCACCTATGGATGGACAAATTCTGTTTTTAGGGAAAGGTTTTATATTTTTTGCTGTTTCTCTTATTTTTAATGTTCAGACTTTCTTTTTTTTTTTTTTTTAAGAGTATTTTACTTTGCTAAGACCTCAGATGTGTTTGTCTCAAAGAGAATTTCTGACTGAGGAAAAATGCATATTTATTTTAAAGCTGTCAATAATGAAGTCTTGATAGAGACACGACTGGACTGGCAGCAGAAAAAAAGATCTGTTAGTGCAAAAATCTCCTGATGCCCACACCATCTGACCAGTGCTTTACTTAAAAATAAATGTGACTATTCCAAAAGAAATCCCTTGTGTTTGCACATTGAGAGAGCTGAAACTGATCCTTCACAGCAACCAAAGACAAGGACTGAGCACAAGTTGTGATGGACACATGCAGCAAAACAACCCCATGGAGAGCCCCATCTTTTCTTGTTATTTTCCCCCATTTGGGAGCTGAAATTTTAGGATCTGTGTCCTTCCAGCTCTTTCCCATGGATACCACAACTAGGAGTTTACCCAGGACTAGAAGGAAGAAGGGTGCCTACACTGACAGGGTGAGAGGAAACAGCCTCAAATTGTTCCAGGGGAGGTTTAGATTGAATATTAGAATGAGTTTTTTCACAGAAATGATTGTAAAGCAGTGGAAGAGGTAGTGATGGACTCCCCATCCCTGGAAATGTTCAAAAAACATGTGGATGCGACACTTAGGAATATGGTTTAATGATGAACATGGTGGTGGTGCTGGGTTGGTGGCTGGACATGATGAGATTAAAGGTCTTTTTCAGCCTTAGCAATTCTATGATTCTGTGATGTCTTAGCACCATTAAAAGGGGTGATGATCAATAACAATTTAAAAAATTGTTTTCTCACAAAATCTCGCAAATCTCGCAAAATAATTGCCTCAAATGGTATGAAAATTCTGGTATCACAAATCATACCTGGGTGATTCATCTAGATCAAAATGCAGTTGTGGAGAAAACATGTTTGGAAGGAAAAAGATTTCAAGAAAAAGAATTCAAGGGAACCAGAGTCTTGTCCTGGTTTCATTTGAAGGATTTAGGAAGTTAGAGGATAAGCTCCTTAAAGGACAATCACATCAGAACGGTAATGAAATATTTCAGAAGAAAAAGAAATCCAAGGTGACTGGCTGTCACAAAGTAGCTTAAAAAAGAAAAAGAAAAAGGGGAAAAAAATCATTGAAACAATCATAGGTGTGAAAAATGCATGGAAAAGAAATAAACACCTTCTGCCTAGCTCTGCAGAAATTCATGTGGACAATTCCCAAGCTAATTAAAGATGAATCTTCCAAATAGCTTCTGTCAGAAAAAAAAAAGAAAAAATTAAGAAAAAAGTAAGAAAAAATTAAAAAATAATAATAATAATCCCTGCATAGAATAACCTTTTTTAAAGTCATTTATTGCAGTGTCAGGATACCACCTCCTGCCTCCAGCAGCGCCATCCCTGGAAGATGCACTCAATGCTCTGGTCTGGTTGACAAGGTGGTGATTGGTCAAAGGTTGACTCAATGATCTTGGAAGTATTTTCCAGCCTTAAATTGCTCTGTGATTCCGTGACCTTTGCTTCAGCTCTTCTTGCTGAAGGCAGGCTGGAAAGCTGTTGATGATCCTAATAGAGGTTTAAACCCCAATTCACCTCCTGCCACATTTCTTGGCTCTCCTGGAGGAATTCTGAGTTTTTGAAGCCAGCAGGAGAATGCTGCTGACCTTCCATGAGTTGTTGTGATATGGTCCCTGATAAAGGCTCAAGGTGTTTAAAATAAACAGGAGTTTGGTGCTCATGTGTGGTTCAGATCCATTATAAAGCTGTGGAGATGCCAGCACTGGCACAGGGCAGGAAACTATAAAAGGAAAAATAGCTGTTGTAGAACAAGACCCAGAAGAACTTGAAATATCCCACTCCCTGAGCAACGAGAGGAAAATCTCAGCACATGCTGGTCCGAGGAAGGAGGAAAAGTTGGACATAACCAAGTGAAGGTGTGGCCTGGGGATGTTCCTCCACATTTCCAAGAGGCTGTGTCAGTTTAGAGGCCATCACAGGTAAGAAATGCCACCAGGAACGCTCAGAGAGACATCACTCCTCACTGCTGCCTGGTGTTTTCCTGGCTCAAATGCAACATCTGCAGTGACACAGGTCCCCCTACAGATAATGACAGTGGCAAAGACTACATCCAAAGGCTGAGGGAAAGCTGTCTCTTCTTCCATTATCTTCCCAATATCCATGCTGATATTGTTGAGGAGGTTCCCCCTGCTCCGTTTCAAATTAATTAGGGCACTGGGTGCTTTGGGATGTGCTCATTGGCTTCTCCACTGCCAATAGAGGAGTTCAGAGAGCCCCTACTCAGAGTTCATACTGACCTGATGTAGCCAGCAGAACCAGATGCTCAGTCCTTACCCAAGGGCTGTAAAACCGAATTCCTTCTTCTATCCACTCATCACCCTTCCCTGGAAAGCTCTGTTTTTGTTGGCCCCACAACAGTCAAGTTGTCTCACACACACACGCACACACCTCCCACCAAACCCAACACAGAGCCTATACATGCGAAGCGGTGGCAGCAGTCAACATTCCATAGGAAACTCATCCTCCCCGTCTCTGACTGCTCACACAGTTGCATGAAAAAACCCTTTTAAAAGAAAAGAAAAAAAATATAAAGGGGGAAGAGAAAGATAAAGCAAAATTAAGGTAACAAAGAAAGTGGTGGAGCTTTTGGTTTTCTTTTATAAAAGACAAATCGTTTATTGATTCAGTCCTTCCACTTGCAACCTCTTTGGTAACAGTCATAACACTTCCAGACTGGGAGAACGCAGTGGAAAGGCCCAGTTCTGACCTCTCACCAATTTCAGAGCTCAGTGAGCCCCAGCGTGCCTTGGTGAGAGGCCAAAAGCAGATTTCAAAGCATGGCCAAGGACCTGGCCTCGAGGGACAACCCAAACCAGCCTCCCTACCGTGACTCGTCGTGCTCGTGGGCAGTGCAGAGAGCAGCCCCAGCACCCCCAGGCAGAAGATGGCTCGGGATGGGGATGTCTGACTGGGAGTTGTACCCTGGGAGGTGGCTTTGAGGAACCTCTTGGGACCTCCTGGACATTGGCCAACGGAACCATCGATGAAGCAAGACTTGCCCCTTCCTGCGGTAGACAATGACTTGCCTCAGTTGGCCCCACGGGGATGGACTAATCCAACCATCTCAGCCTCCCCCTCCTCACACCATCCCAAAGAGAGTAACTGCTGTACTTGGAGTTAAAGATAAACATATATTGATTACACATGGTCATAAAAAAAAAAGTAATTATAATAATAATACATTTCCTAGAACATTACTTAAGACGCTTCCGAAAAGCATCCAAGCTTCCCCTCCCCGCCTTCCCTTAATCTATACAGAATAAAGTGCTTCATTTAGTTTGTTCACACTTGTAGAGCCACCAATACACTCTTGGCATGTTTGGGCAACCGATACTGAATGCCGTAAAATAATACAGAGCCAAACACCAGGCATGAGAAACTAGTTTTGAGGCAAGTGCTTGGGGTTTCATTCATTTCCTTCGAGTTCCATGCTACAGAGGTTGTTCTTATTCCTATTGGTTTTTTTCTCCTTTTTTAAAAATTATTATTTTCTTCCTTTGTAAGTTCAACCCAACTCCCGTCGTGGTTCCGTGTCTCTGGGCAGGGCTGCGTGTGGGGAAGCTCTCGCCGTCCGTGTGAACAAAGGGCATCTGTCCGTCTGTCCTTCCCTCCTGACTTCAGGCAAACCAAGAGTCACCTCAGAGGAGTTGTCTAGCAGCGGATGCTCGTCTCTATTGCACTGTCACAGCCGTTCCCACCTGTCCATCCATCCATCCATCCATCTATCCATCACCTTCCCACCGCGCCAGGGTTATGGCTGTGGTCCAAAGGGCCAGCTGTGCCTCATGGATACGTGAGGCAAACTGGTCTGTGCTACCAGGCTCCTGGGATATAGAAACCAAAAAATGACCCTCCCCACATGATTCCCTCCCTCCCCAAAGTTCAAATGAAGGGTGGAGCGTGGGGGGAAAAAAATTCCAACCCAGATAGGTCTGGGGTTTAGGTGAGTGGGAAGAGCTGTCAGCTGAACGTTGCGTTACGGCGTATTCAGGAACTGCGTAATGGAAATCAAGCCCCTCTCCACCCTCGCGGTCTGTCAAAGAAGGGATGTGAGAGATTAAGGTGCAAGAGTTTAAAAAAAAAAAAAAATTAAAAAAAATTAAAATAAAACATAAAAAGCTTGAAAACAACGGACCCAACTCTCCTGCCCTGTCTAACCCCAAGGGGTGCAACAGTGCCGGCCGGGACGGATCCAGGATGGACGAGGCACTGTGGGAGCGACTCGTCTGAGCTCTTAGTATGCAAATGAAAACCAGACATGAAGACACACTGGGGCTGAGTCAGGGTGTAGACAAAAGGGCTCAGAGGCCTTGTAGGACTCCTGGGAACTACCCAGGCCTTGGAGAGGGGAAGGAGCAGCAGGGATCTGGTTCTCCAAAGTGCTGTGTGCATGGTCACATCTCAACATCTCCAAGTGGCTCCACAAGCAGGCTCTCAAAGGGGATCAGACGCAGCTGGGATCAGTCACTGGGTTTTCCGCTGGGCTTCCAGCCTCAAGGAAGTGCTCTCATCTCACAGAGATGTCCAGGGGGGGCAGGTCCTCACTGGGAGAGGATGAACCGCGACAGGAACAGGGAAACCACCTCCAGGTGAGTGGAATAAAGGGAGCACAATGTTGGCGTGGGTGTTTACATGGGGGAAAATTTGTCAGCTGATGGACTTCATCACAGAAGACCAAAAACGCAAGGTGAGCCCTCCTTGGGGCACAGAGCTCCCATCCTGTCTCAAGGCTGAGTGTGAGGGGAGAGAAGCACAAGGAAGCCCAAGGGGATGGGATCTGGGAGGCAGCAGAGGAGGAGACAGCATTCACCACTCCAACACCTCCACGGGTTTCAATGAATGCTTCTCTAAAGCAAATATCTTCCAGTATGGGTCGTGGTCCTTTCAGACAGCCAATGGCCCCAAGAGCCTTCATCCCCCACAGGTGTGTTTGAGAAGGCTTTGCACTACTCCAATCAGCCCCAGGGTCATGGAGTGGGACTACAGAGAAGCCTTTGGAACCACCTGAGAAGGTCAATATGGTGAGGCAGCTCTGCCACAGCAACCTCCTCGTTCTCAGAGCAGATGGAGATGGGGGTGAGCTCACCAGTACTGAGAGCCGTGCTGGGCATCCACAGGATCCCAGCCAACATGAAGATGAAAAGGATTTTGTGGCTCCAAAATGCTGACATCAGTCAGCTTTCCCAAGATGCCAGGCACCACTGGGGCCCCTGTTGGCAAGAGGTCACACCAGTCACCTCAAAGAGCACTCAGGAGAACAGCAGATGCTCCCCAGTCCTGTCCCCAGTCAGCAAAGTCCCTGAGCATGTGGCTGAACCCACCCATCTCTGCAGGGACAGCCTCAACACTGCCCAAGTGCTTTGCTGATTTGGTCCAGGAGATGAAACACCAAGACTTTTCACAGACCCAGATGTGGATCTCTGTCCCCAGCACTCTGCTGTCACCCAGCACAAGCTGCATATGAGAAAAGGCTCCAGCAGCCCACTCAGTGACCTCTTTCCTTCTTACCTACCAACAGTGCTTCCACCACCTCCTCCATGAATGACCCACAGGTGACCTCAACACTGCCTTTAGAAGCACAGGATCAACTGGAACATCCTCCACCTCTTGGCAGCCCTTCTCTGCCCATGCTGGGTGCTCTCTGACTCCAAAGGGGACACTTCCCCAGGCAGGGAGCACACAGCCATGGTCAGGACGATGCATGGCACCCTGGGGAAGAGCACAGCAGCGAGAGACCTAAGTGCCCAACAGAAAGGTTGCAAAGCCTTCCTCTTCTCCTCCTCAGCATGAAGCCAGCCATATCATTTCTGAGTGAAAACAAAGACCAGCTCAACTTCAACATCTTCAACAAGCACTAAGCAACACCACAGGGCATCGCCAAAACAACCACAGCCCTCGCTGGTCCCCTCTGGTCCCCCCAGACCAGGACAGGGCAACAGATGCCAGCACCACAAGGAGAAGTGAAGCTTGGGAGAGCAAATGCAGGCAACAAACTGGAGATTGGGACATCATCATCCCCAGGCTGAACACAGTCTTGCTCTAGCTGTGAACCTTGCAGCAGGACCAAGCTGGAGCTCACCCGTCCCTCAGGGGTTTATTCGGATTGTTAAGGCACTATTCTGGGCCGATTCTGCTGAGAAACAGAAGCGTCCTGCTCCTCTGTCCCAGGCTACCCTCCTGCCAGTCCCAAAGGTATCTGAGCTCTCCCAGGCACAGCTCCCTGACTCCAGAGCATCCCCAGGAGCCCAGCTCCTGCTGGGATTAGCAGAAAGGTCACAGCATAACCCAGCTCCCTTAGGGCACCCCAAAACTGAACAGACAGTGAGCTGTCGATGCCCCGAGATGCAAGGTGGGTGTTTGTGCTTTTGCCTGTGGAGGAGGAAAACCTGTTGTGGGGAAGGAAGACGTGTCAAGGGCTGCTAACGAGAGCATGCTAATGGCTTTCCAATGAGGACATCTGCTCGCTCGCCACAGGCCACTGGGGCTGGCAGTGGCAGGCTCCTCTGGTGTGCCCACCTCCCAACCCTGTGGGTGAAGAGCCTGACTTGAAAGACCAGCTTTACAGTACAGGGATTCAAGCACCACTAACTAGAATTCAGCTTAGAAATATTGATGCACCGGCCAGCAAGCTCAAGGCCGGATCCTGCTCTTCCCAGCCTCACCAACATCCCAGCAGGAAGATGAAACCGGCGTGTGGGAAGATGAAATGGAGAGTGACACCTTTTACCTACACCCTTATGGACAGACGGTGGTTTCCCCCCAACACCCAACACACAAGGAGCTTGGGGGGGCTTCCTCCTGCTCCCCCTCTCTGCGGAGAATGACGAGTGAGAAAAAGGATTAAAAACCCAAAACAACCCCAAAATGAGGAGGAAGGGGGGTAGAGAGCAAGCAAAGCCTTGGCTCCCCGGGGGAAAGGCGTTCCCGAAGGGCAGAGCAGTCCGTGCAGGCGCATGGCCAGGGTGAGGGGCACCTAATTGTTGTTTGAATTTATCCTCCCCGCGGGAAACAGGGGAGGGGGTGGTGGTAGGTGAGGAGGAGGAGGGAGGGTCTGTGGAAGAGGATGGAGCAGCGGCAGGGGCAGGGGGGAGACGCCGGGGCCGGGAGGCAGCGGAGCCGGGCTGGTGGCGGGCTGGGGGATGGCCGTGTCCGAAGCCAAGGGGTTGCTGACGCGGAAACATTTCTCCTTGTGGGCTTTGAGCATGTTGGAGAAGCGGAAGCGCTGGCCGCAGACGTCGCAGGGGTACGGCTTCTCCCCGGTGTGGGTCCGGCGGTGCCGCTTCATGTTGGGGCGGCTGGTGAAGCTCTTCCCACAGATCTCACAGATGTAGGGCTTCTCCCCTGAGGGCAGGAGAAGAGGGGTGAGAAGCTGCTGGTTAGGCTGGGTGTCAGAGACTGGAAAGATCTGATGTCTCGAGACGTTTGGGGATGCGTGTGTGTGCCTTGCCCTCGTGAGGCAGTGAACAGCCCCACATCTCAGCCCTAGAGCCTGTATCCCAGCCTGGCAGTGTCTGTCAATCACGGCACACGGGGAGGCAGTGCTCCACTCTCCCCTAATCCACCTCCTGAGCGGCCAAAAGACCACAAGTCCCAAGTGAGAGAAAGGCCTTTGAGGACCAAGGGGTATTTAAAGCCAAACACCAGGCCATCATGTAGGTTCATCTAGACCTTACCTTTGTCTTGGAAGTTCTGTCTCAACCCAGGAGTAGGTAGCTATATATGTACTTTTCTATATCTTTTCTGTCTTTCTTTCTTTCTTCTTCTTCTTCTAATTCCCTCTCCTTGGAATATTTTGAGTACCTTAACATCAAATGTGTTTATAGTTTGCTAAACTGAATGGGCCAAGTTAATGCTGTGAGAAGTGTTTTATGTTGGTTGAATGCTGTACTAAGTCTTTTGCCAAAGTTCCCTGATTTTTCTCAAGGTTTGCCAGCAAACCTTTGTGTTGTTTTGACCTCTTGCTGGTATTTCTCCTGTGTGTCCAGCTCAGAGATTATTTTAAGCCCTTCCAAAAGTCTCAAATGAATTCATTGGAGCCTTACCAGTGCCCTCAAAAACCCTATCCTGCCACCCACCCAGAGATGTTACCCCCATCCTATCACTCCTTCCAGGGAGAGCCTGACTGCTGGGATCTGGGACCAGGCAAGGGGGAGTCTCACCTGTGTGTGTCTTCATGTGCTCATCAAAGTACTGCTTCATGTTGAAGTCCTTGCCACACCACTGGCACATGAACTGCTTGTGGCCGATGTGGATGCTCATGTGGGAGCGCAGCTGGTACTTGTACTGGAAGCGCTCGTTGCAGTTCTGCAGGGGCAAGGAGTTGTTGATGAGCACCCAAAATACCCCCACATTCCCCTCAAATCACCAGCAGTGAAGAAATCCCTTTTTCTCCCTCCAGGAAACCCCCCACAACAAGCTTTTTGGGACACGCCCAGCCAGGTTTGCAGGCTGGATGGGCTTGGGGTGGGTGCAAAGTTCAGGCATTGGGGTACAGTTCCTGGCATTGGATAAGTTCATCATAAAGTTGGTGGGGCCCTCAAACCAGGAGGTGATGCAAAGTTTGGAAAAGCATGGGATCATCCCTACAGCTGCACCGGCACAAAGCACAGTGGAAGTCCCAGGGAGTGGAAGATCTTTCCCCAGATCAGTGTTTTTGCCCTTGTCTGAGAGGCTGACAGCCAGGGGGACAGCCAGGACCTTACCTCGCACTTGAAGGGCTTTTCCCCGGAGTGCTGGAGCGAGTGCACCTTGAGGGACATGCTGCGCTTGAAGGACTTCCCGCAGGTCTCGCAGGTGAAGGGCATGTCCTTGGTGTGTGCTGGTGGGGACAGGGGCAGGTCAGGAGCCTCCACACACCTCCACCATCCATCTCCCACACCCTGGGAGCTGTGGCTCCCAGTGCCCAGCCCCAGTAAACCCAAAGTATCTCTGGAAGATATATGGCATCAACATTTCAAGCATTTCCCTTCCAAACCCCCGTTCTTCTGGATCTCTTTGGTGGCTCCAAGGCCCAGGGACCCAACCACCATTGTCGCATTGAGTTTGCTTTTCAAAGCCCAGCACTGGTGTGGTCCGGTCCTTTTACACTGGTTACACTTCAAACCTTCCTCTGATCACTTCTGATCAATAAAATAAATGGGATTCCCAGCACCGAGTCCAAACCCAGCACTGAGCAGACATTCAGCACTGAATATCAGGCCAAATTTCAAGATGGGGATGTGAGGAAGCCCAGCCCTGAGCACCCAGCATGGCAGCAACAGAAAACACCTTTCATTGTCAAACTGGTGGACTAACACCCCCAACAAGATCTCCCCGTGGTGCCTCCCACACTCACCAACCATGTGTTTGCGCACGTGGGCCATGGTGTAGAACTTCTTCTCGCAGATCTCGCAGGAGAACTTCTTCTCTGCATAGCCATGGACGATCTTGTTGTGCTCGTGGAGAGACCAGAGCTTCTTGAACCCCTTCCCACATGTCACGCACTGCAAGGACACAGGAGATGGTCAGGGAAGCAGGGGAAGTGGCTTCATCCATGGAAAGGGAGCATCACTGTGAAAGCTACAGCAGATATCAAAAATCATAACAACCAGCAAGTCTGATACAGACCTTGTCACTTCAAAACCTCCAAACTTCATATTTCTATCCATGGGATGAGCAAGGGACAATGACCTTCCAGGGAAGGATGTGGAATCTCCATCAATGGTGGTATCAGGACTTGGATAAGCGACAGCTCATGCCCTATTCCCAACTGGGAATTTATTCCTAAGTGAAGATGTTAAATAAAATAATCCCAAACCTCTGTACATTGGAAATTTGCAAAAAAACATAAAAATAAGGAGAATCCCAAGCCAGGGCAGTACAACTTCAGTCTTCAGCAGATATTATGGATACTTCACCACTAAATTGGTTTTCCAAACAGACCTATGACTCCATGATATCCAAAAGGACCAAAATGGACCCAAACCACCAGTCCATCAGCACGAGCAGAACAATTGGACGTGCAAAGTCTTCCCCAAAAAGCTAAGGTAGAGAATCACTTCAGCTCCAACAAATTCATTGTTCCTCTGGAAGTTCCCAGGAAAAGCTCCAACTTCCGTGTGAGACCTCTTGGAGGCACAGGAGACAGTTCAGTGCTCAGGAAAACGCAGGAGAGAGATGTCCACAAAGGAAACCATGCCAGGAGCCAAGGGTCAACTCCTTCCCCTTTACCTTTCCATGGCTCACATTCCTCTTATTATCCCTGTCAACAGGGATAAAACCATCCCTTCTCTCCTTGCAGATTTGTTGAGAAAATAATTCACGCCTTGAAGGCATCTTGCAGCAACGTAGCTGAATTGTACTGGTGAACCTGGGGAGGGATTCCTCCACTTCTCCTCCTTCCCAGAGGAACAGATGCTCCTTGATGGGCTTCAACAAAATTTTGCTGTGATACCGTGGAAAACACACCATTATGCTGTGTTATATTTTCTGTATATATTTATATTTAGGTGTCCCAAAGGAAAAATTATGGTCACAGAGCCATTCCCAACTGTCATCATCTTCATCTTGCCATGCTCAAATGTCAACATGAGTAGTCCTCCAAGTCCTGCTATTCCCAAATATTCCATGGACCAGAACAGCTTTATCTTCATTTTAAGGGATATTTCAGAGCAAATTCAGGATTAGAGCCTGATATCAAACACACATCAATATCCATTTTCTCCACTTAAAATTAAAGAGGCAGGGGAATTTCAAAATGAAAGGGAAAGGGAAAGCAGCAGAGATAGAAAAACCCCCAGGGCTGGGACCAAACACCCTGAAGGGCTGAGCTCTGTGTCCTCATTTACTGCAACAAATCATCACTCAAAAATATGGAAGTAATGTCCAAATGAGGGGGGGAAAATGAGGATATAAATTTTTGCAGGTTAAAAGGGAAAATCATACTGAAGCTGGCCAAAAAAAAAGACTTTGAGGGACAACTCAATGAAGCAAAGGATGAATCACTTTTCAGGTGGTAGAGGTAGGGTGCACATTATGGAGATGGGGAACAAACACAGGGAGCAGGATGGTGCTTAAATCCTAAAGCTTTATGGATGAAATTTGGGAAAAAAACAGGAAAACAAAGCAGCAGACCAAACCAGGAAAAGATGGATAGTCCCTCCATGGATCTGATTAAAACACAAGAAATAAAAGCTATTATAAGTAGAATGACAAAAAAAATTCCTTTTCCATCCAGACATAATTCCATGGGATGTTGCTATAGTTATTAAATATTATCAGAGCAAGTGGAGTGGATTTGGCTATTTGTAAAATTAAAAATGCTCAATTACGTGGGAGACAATGATCCCTTTCTCCACAGAAGGAGGTCACTACACAGGCAGTTGTGGTTCATCCTATTCCAAAATTATCTGGAAAAGGTCTAAAAAGGAAGAGGCAAAATAAAAAACAAGGAGGAGACAGCCCCATGTTATCCACCTGGAAAGCAGATGAAGCTAAATAAACATTCTGGTAAAAGTCCTTTTTATCTGCCTACATTTTATGTTGGGTTCTGAAATAGCTACCACCATGCAGGTATTGAGCTACACTCATCCATTCTAGGAAAAAGCATCCCAAAAAAGCAACTTCTGCACTGTGAATTTGTTAGGAAGATGCACCAAAGGGTCAGTGACTGCTTCCTTCACCTATGAGCCAAGACTATTCCTGATTCCATGTTCCCTGCTTTCCAAGATCTGCCTCATTCCCTATTTTGTTTGGGATGCCACCAGTGAAGGACCCAAATAGCACTTGGGTTGTGTTATCTTCATCAAGGAGAGCTGTGAGATCATTCAAAATCTGGTTGCTGGAGGGAAGGGTGATGGGAGAAGCTCCCCATAAATTGGCATATTTGTAATTATTAGCAGCAGCATCCTGTGAAACAGCTCATTGGGAATGAGAGATGGGAATTTGGAGGGATCTTCAGGAACACACGTGTTTGCTGCTCTGATTGGGTGCCTCCCTATCCCCCCAAACCTGCACTGATTTAACAAAGTCAGTTTGCCAACACAGGATCTCATTAGAACAGGGGAAGGCCACATCAAGCCCGAGCCGTGCACGGACGTCAAATGCACTCACAAATTTGCTAATACACGCAAAAAAAGCACAAAAGGCAGATTCAAACCATTTTAACTCCTGTCAGCAAATCTTCAAATTAAGCTAAAATGGGTTCAGCCTGGGTGGGAACGCTGGAGTGTGTCTCCATCAGGGGCTCAGAGTGTTTTATCCAGATTAACTGAATAAACTCAAAAGAAAAATTACTCCTCAAAAATTAACTCTGTGTTTCCACCCAGCCAGTCAAAGGGAAGTCACAACCTCCCTGGCACAAATCCTGATTCCAGGCCACTGCGGGACCCTCCTGAGTTTCAATACAAGTCATGAGTGAAGGAAGGTTCCCTCCCAACTGCCATGTGCCAACTGCAACATCAATATTTTCTGAGCACAAGCCCATCCCATGGTGCAGCTGGATGGGATGACCTCCATGGTGTCCTCACTGAGATGTCCCACAGTGGTGGGATGCTCCTCCTTTGGTGGGACGTCCTCACCTCGATGGGACATCCATCCACTTTGGTGGGGTATTTCCCCCTTGGTGGGACATCCATCTCTAGTGGGATGCTCCACCCCGGGGTAAGGTATTTCCCCCTTGGTGGGATGTTCACCCTGGTGGGATCCATGCCCTGGATGGATCCATGCTCACCTGGATGTTCTTCTCACAGTCGGTCTGGTGGTGCAGCAGGAGCTCGCTCTCCAGCAGGAAGCGCTTCCCGCACTTGTCGCAGATCTGCATCCGGCTGTGCGTGACGTTCATGTGCTTCTCCAGGTACCAGCGGTTGTTGAAGATCCGGGGACACTTCTTGCACGGATAATGCTGCTTCTCCTCCAGCTTCACCTTCTGGCCCAAGCCATCTTGTTCTTTCTTTCTCTTCCTTCCCCTCTGGCCTTCTTCTTCCTCCTCTTCCTCTTCCTCTTCCACCTTGGCCATCTCCTGGGACCTGGTTGCCATGGCAGGTTTAGTGGCTTTGGATGCCCGGCTGCCCCTGCGGGGCTGTCCACTCTTTTCCCTTTTCATCTCTGAGGCATCTTCATCATCATCGTCCTCCTCTTCTGTTGTCTCCTCCAGGTCTTCCTCCTCGCTGCGCTCCTCCTCCTCCTCCTCCCCCACCTCTGCATCCTCCTCCTCTTCCTCCTCCTCCTCCCCTTCCTCATTCTCCTCCTCCCCGTCCTCCTCCGTGTCGCGCCCATCCCCGTCCGGCCGCCCCATCATGGCCGCCTCGCTGGCGGCCGCCTTCCCCTCCGTGCCCTTGGAGACGTTGAGGGTCTGGTTGTTGAGGTTCACCTCCACGATGATCTGCTCCCGGTTGTAGGAGCCCTGGCTGTCCAGGTCCTCCTCGGACTCCTCACCCTCCATCTTACAGACAGCGCCGGGACCTCCATCCTTCTCCTCCTTGTAGTACTGCTTGGCCGGGCCGGGCGGGAGCGTCCCACTGCCTGTCCCATCCTCCACCCGCACTGAGAAGGGGTCGTTGCCCTCCCGGGCGTAGATTTTGGGGTGGGGGGCGTCCACCTCCTGCTTGATCTCGCAGTAGTAGGGCGGGGGTCCGGCGCAGCCCTCGGCGGGCAGGGCCATGTCGGTGGCCAGGCTGAGCGAGCGGGTGTCCAGCAGGTCCTGGCAGGAGGACGCGATGTTGTTCATCTGCAGCACGGCGGCCGCGTTCAGCACGTCCTGCACATTGCAGGAGTTGACGAGCAGCTTGGAGGTGTAGATGAAGTTGAGGATCTGCTGGAGGCCCTGCGAGGTGAGGGCCTCCAGAGAGAGCTCCACGCGCTGCAGCTGCTTGTTCTGGGTGAAGAGGGAGTGGAAGAACTGGCTGTAGGCTGCCAGGACCCCCTTGTGCGCCGGGAAGATGCTCTTGTGCTGCACCAGCACGATGTCCACGTCGCACAGGTCCGGCTGAAAGAGGCGCTGCTCGTTCAGTCTGTCCATCAAACACGTGAAGTGGAGGGCTACATCCTCCACCAGGGAGTACTCAGCCGAAGGGTAGTCAGTCGTTTTTTCGACTATCAGCTGTAGGGAGGAAAAAAGTAAAATCATTCAGGGCTCTTTCTCCCAAAAAAACCCTTCTGGCCGTGTCATTCATCCCTGTCCATGCACCCTCAAGACAGAGATGCCACCTGAGAAACCCTACTGCCTGCCCCAGCTCGGAGATGCCAACCAAAACATTCCATCACCAGCCCCAGCTTGGAGATACCAGCCAAGAAACTCCATCACCAGCCCCAGCTGGGACATGTCAACCAAAATGCTCCACCACCAGCCCCAGCTTTGGAACACCAAGAATCTCCACCACCAGACCCAGCTTGAAGACACCAACCAGGAAGTTCCATCACCAACTTGAGTCCAGGAGACTCAACCAAGGAGTGAAAGGGCAGGTCAGGGCCACATGAGCACCCACTGATATCCCTTCAGGGTGGGTAGGAGGCACCATGGCCACCAAGGAGGTCCAAAGCCAGGCTCAGGTGTCCACACTCAGAGATATCACAGAGGAGAGGGGATGCCTTGACCTCTTGAACCAGATGCAGATACAAGTGGATATTTGCCCCAAGCAGGAAGCCAGTTTTAGGCGCCTGCTGAGATTTAACCCCCTAATTAAAGGAAATCAGGGGATTTTTACCTTCCAGATTCTGCAGATAATTACGTAAAACCCAATATCCTCTGATATTTCTGAATTACGCCGCGTGCTCTCGCTCACAACAGCAGCTCACTCACAGCTGGATTCATTGGGATGATTTATGCACTTTTTAATGCTCATTTTCCATTGCCTGGGGAAAGACACTACCTGGAAAAATTCAAATCAGGGAGCAGCACCCCCAGGCTGGGAAATGCTGCGACTGCCAACCCTCCCCAGGCTGTTTTCTGGGTATTTAATCCAACTCCCACCTATTACACATGGTCCAGACCATCCCTGGTGTTCTCCTGGTCATACCTGAGCCCCAGGCTGAGTCTGTCTGCTCCATCCCAAATCCAGAGGATATCCCACACCCTAAATCCTGTGTCCTGTATTAAAAGAAGGTGGGACACAGCCTTTCCCTCTGCTTCCTTAGCTGAATACACAAATCCTGGGTGGAGACAGATCCAGACCCCATAACTCCCTCTTTCCTGACCCTCCTAGGATGTGACCAAGGACATGGTTCAGAGCTGTGGCAGAGAGAGAGGGTCCAACCTGCCAGGTTTATCCTGCACCTCCTGCTCCAAAAAGAGTTTTTCAGCTCCCATTTTTTGCTGGAACAAATGGCAGCTCTTGATCAACACACAAATTCCAGCAAGACATGTTCTGTTTGTCTTTTTTTTTTTTTTTTTTTAACACACAAATTCCAGCAAGACATGTTCTGTTTGTCTTTTTTTTTTTTTTTTTTCCTGCCAAAGGCAAAAGCACACACAGACAAAAATGTTTAAATAATAAAAAAGGGTGTTTTCTTCTCTGTTTTCCCAACAAGCAAAAAAACTCTTCCCCCTTCCTGCCAAATTTTTTTCATGTTCATTGGATTTCTGCTCCAAAACCAACCCATCCAACCAATTGGGATCTGAGCTTTGCATCGTCTTGATAGCCCTGGAGAGCCCCAGCAAGTGCTGGCACCCAGGGAAAACATGGAAAAACCAGTTCTGCTCCAAATTCTTGGCTCCACAGCCTGGAGTGGGGCAAAGAGGTAGGAAAAGGGTTGGGTGTTTGTATATTATTATATACTTTTATAATTTATATATATTTAATAAATAAATATTTAATAAATTCAATATTTTACACATTTATGCTTATATATAGTTAAATTACTTATATACAAAAACATATAAATATATAAATACATGAACATTCCTTATATATGTATTTGTTACAAAATACTGCATCCCAGCTGGAACATCCATCCACCCCACCATTTTCTGAGCCTCTCGCCACTGCCAAGAACATTTTGATGAGAGCTTGGATGGTTCAGCCCTCCCAAGACATGTAGAAAATAATTAAGGATATAATAAATATCAAAAACTGGAGAGACAGCAGGAATTCAGCAGAGCAGTTTGCCGTTTTCCAGGTTCTCTCTTGAAAAAAAAACAACTCCTAAATTCAGGTTTTTCCTCCGGGGATCCATCTCACCTCATTCCCCATTTAGGACACCCCAAGCTTGGCGTAGGGACGCGGAGGAATGGGTGCAAAACAGAGGAAAATGGGTCTGTGGGGCGGCATGGCCCAGCCTGGAAAACAAAAGCCGTGTTTTTTTCCTCGCCCTCCGGATGGAGGATTTTTGGCTAAAGGGGCTGATCCCTCACCCAGCGCCGGTCCTTGCCAGGCAGCTCTAATCAGTCCCAGCAGCGGCGAGGACAATGCGTGTCTTGGCCGCGTCCCGCCGGTGACTTCAGCCCGGCCTTGTCAGCGGGAGCCTTTTGCTCTTTATTGCTCTCAGATGCTTTTCGTGAGCCTGCCCGGAGCCAGAGCCCCGGCCGAGACAAGAGGCGCCTGCCGGGGTGAGATCCCGAGAAAAACCCCAAATCGCCCCAAAATGCCCCTCCGGCAGCTGCCGTCCCTGCAGCTCCGCTGGAGAGGAGAAGCCTGATTAATGGGGATTAATGGGAGGGTTAAATCCGGTGCTCTTCCTCTGGGAAAACGCAAATATTTGAAATATATATCCCTTTTGATATTTCTTGTATTAAAAAATATATATTTAAAAAAAAAAAAAAAAGAAGAAAAGAATCACGAGTTTTTCTCTTTTCCACCATCACCACCCTGCCCCTCCGGCTCTGTTTAGTGCCAGCTGCAGGTCACCCATCCCATGGCCATCCCCTGGGCATGCACTGCATGCACTAAACCAGGGTCAAACCTAAACCTGCGGGGCCCCACCACACACTGCCAACCTCTAAACGAGGTTCTGGAGTCACCAGCGCAGAAAAAAATGCCCCAACAATTATTAGAAAGCAGCGTGGCCATGAATTCCGCACCCCGAGGGGCCGGCGGCGCCTGCAGCCAGCCCTCCCCGCCCTGACGCTGCCCTCCAGCTCTATTTTAAGAGTTTTCACGTGATGCTGCCAAAATCCCATCCCAAAACAGCTGCTGGGGCAAGAGGACGGCCAGAGGATGGGGAGGATGCTCGGGGAGAGGGATGGGATGAGCCCCGAAGGCAGGGGATGGAAGGAAGGGATGAGTAAGGAATGGAGGTGGAAGGAGATGCTGATGTTCAGTGGAGCAGGGCAGCCTCTCTCCAGACAAACCACCAAAAATCCCACTGCAGGAAAGGTGGAGCCCAAGCTCCATTTCCACCTGCACCCTGCCATGTGCCTCAGTTTCCCCAAACAGCCCCACCAACACCTGCCCCAAAAGGTGCTTGCTGCTGGCTTTAAATCAATGTACTACGACAAAATGCACTTACTCTCAGCAGCTATGGAGAACGAGATCTCTAAACCTCCCTGCAGCTCTGAACCTCCCCTAAGGACCAGAAGGTTGGGCCACTCTGGATATTTTTATATACTCAAATCCACAGTTCCCCAGAAGACCATCCCTGACCTTCACCAGCCTCTCATTTATTTAATTAATTGTTTATTCCTTTCTAGCGCCCTCATCACCACAGCATCAAGGACCATGGGTAATCCTTACCCGCATAAGCACAAGGACAGGGGGTGTTAGGGCATAAAATTCACATTTAAGTGGTGACAAGGCGAGCTGCCTATGAACCACTTTCCATTCAGCACAAAATTTGGGGATTTCTTTAAATTTTTCACCCTCAAGATGTACAAAAA
>NC_031769.1:2453414-2458634 GCF_001522545.3 Parus major
AAAAAAAAAAAAAAAAAAAAGAAGTCCCCCATGCCCTCTTCTCAATTTGGACATTGCTGCACTTCAGGACAAAAGAGCTGGGCTGGAACTATTTAATGTCAAAACTTGACTTTTGCTAAAGAAAGAAATAACATTAAACCCCCATTTTTACAGATTAGTTCGGATGACACAAAGGGGCATCGTTACAAATCCCAAACATTCGCGCTTTCGGTTTTAATCCTCGGCCTCCTACAACTTGCCCTCTGCCTTCCACACCCTCTCATGAAACCTTCAGCCTTTTCTCCCTAGTTTTGAGGCCATTAGAAGATTTTTTTTTGATTTTTTTTTTGAATGATGTGACGCTCGCGTCTTCCCGCAGCTCCCCAAACCAGGACACACCGAGACGAAGCCGCCCCAGGACGAGCAGCTCTGCCTGGACCGTGCTCATCCCATCTCCAAACCAACCATTTCTGGTGCGTGGAAACCTGGCAGAGGGAATCCAGCCCATCCCAAAGCTCCCACCCCCGGCCTACCTTCACCTCTGCCGTCCCCTCCCTCCCCGGGGAGCGCTCCGTGGGTGCTTTCGGCACGGGACCGCGCCGGGGGTGGGGTCTGCTCGCTCCTCCGACGGGTGTTTCTATTTAATTAGGAGAGGGTTGTCCGGAAAAACAAGCAGGAAGGGAAAACAATAGCCCGGGCGCAGCCCCGCCTGGCGAGGCGCCGGCCCGCACGGTCCCGAGCGCGCACCGGCGGCATCCTGCCCGCCGGGATGTGCGGCCACCGGCCCCGCTCCCCGGGCCTCAGGGATGCTGCTGACACCGTCCCAAGTGCTGATTTCCCTCTCTGTCTCGTCCCAGGGTGCCCAAAGCAAAGCCATGTGCAGCTACAGCCAGAGCAGGCGCGGGGAAGGGGTTCAGTGATGCCCCCTGAGCCCGTCTCATCCCGGGGTGTTGGACACCCCAAAAAACATCTCCCAGTCTCTGCTGGGTGAAGAAGAGTATTAACCCAGCTGTGGGACAATCAGATGTTTCCCAGGCTTTTTTTTTCCCCCCCTTTCTTTTGGTTGTTCCTAATTTTTTTTAATGATATCCAGGGTTTACAGGCTTTGGCTCAGGGATGCTTTTCCCAGGAAGTTGGTAGCAGCACCAGGCACAGCAGTGCAAAGGAACAGGGACAAGTCTTGCCCCCATCTTTGTCTCCCTGCAACCAAGAGGGCACATTTGCAAAGGGGAAAATGTTAATTTGGGGTTTTTTTGGAAGCTCCATGGCCACCAGCAGTGTGGGGAGAGGAGCAGAATGAGGGGATGAGCAACACAAAGCTTCATCCACAGGGAGCAGGCACTGCCTTCCCAACAGCACAGCCCACAGAGGGTTAATGGCTTCGTGGTTTTTTATTTGGCTCATATTTTTACATTTTTTTAAACCCTGCCAGGGTGCTTTTCTCCTTTCCTTCTGCACATGCAGCTGCAAGGCCACAGTGACACTTCCTAGGATGGATCCCCACATCCCCAAACTGTCCCAGTAAGGTGATGCTCATCCTGGGGGATGCCACCACTGTGATGACATCGAGGACACTGTCCCTCTGTCCCACCAGGGGTGACAGTGAGGGCAGTGCCAAGCCCTGGGAGTCCATCCTGACACGTGGGAAGTCGAGCACCGTCCCCTGCTCAGACACAGCCTCTGCTGCAAAAATACAGTGGCTTCAGCAACACCACATTATTTTCATCCCAGGACAAATCCCAACCCCTCCAAAAGAGCAGAGGCACCAAAATCTGGATGGATGCAGCTTTCTGTGTGTCCCTGTCCCCTCGGTCAGGGCTGAAAGGGGTGCAGCTCAGTCAGGCCCAACACGTGGTGCAAAAGCTCTGCAGGTGATTCCAGAGGGGCACAAAGCCAGGTTCAGGGTTAAATCCCGAAGGGATGCTGATGGATTTCAGCAGAGCTGGCACGGCCCTGGCAAACGCTGAGGGCAGCCAGGACAGCCAGGCCATGGGGGCCTGGCACAGCCAGCGACACCCGGCTGAGGGGGATGTCCCCGAGCCACAGCGCTGGTACGGGAGCAGGCGGGATGGGATGGGATGGGGTGGGACGGGATGCTGCCATCCACCTGCGGGATGCAGGACTGCCCACAGAGTCACTGCTGGGGTGGAAGAGCCCGGGGGACACGCACACACACACAAAGCCACTGTTCCCCTCTCTCCCCTGCCCGAGAAAAACAAGCAGAGGGAAAATTGAGGGAGGAAACGAGGACAAAACCCAAGGCTGACCTCCCCAGCCGGGCTGTCGGCCAAGCGGCTGCGCCAGGGGCCAGCTCCAGACCACTGCCCAGCCCAGAGCGCTGAACGAGGCTGAGGAGGAGCCATCAGAGCCCCCCATCGCTCACAGGATCCCTCCCACGAACCCCAAATTCAGGGCTGGGAGCAGGGACGGGTGCAGGAGCAGGGATGGGTGGAGGAGCAGGGATGGGTGGAGGAGGAGGGATGGGTGCAGCAGAGCAGCCACCACATCACTTGTGCAGAGCCTGAAGGCATCACAACCCCAAACCACCCCACTGCCATGTGCAGCCAGGCTGGGAAGGGCCAGGATCCAGGGAGGGATGGAGGGATGGAGGGATGGAGGGATGGAGGGATGGAGGGATGGAGGGATGGAGGGATGGAGGGATGGAGGGATGGAGGGATNGGATGGAGGGATGGAGGGATGGAGGGATGGAGGGATGGAGGGATGGAGGGATGGAGGGATGGAGGGATGGAGGGATGGAGGGATGGAGGGATGGAGGGAGCCTCCTCCCAAGTGCTGTTGAATGAGGTTTCTATCAAAGGGCACCATCCCCTGCCTGGCACCACAGTGCCCATCCCTGGGGCAACCACCACAACCTTCCAGGTGGATCAACAGCGCGGTGGGATGTGGCACCTCCAGGGTTTGTCCCACACTCAGCTCTCAGTAAACCCTAAACCCATTTCCTGACCCAACCACAAGCTTGCCAGAGAGATCCAAGACTGAAGCTGTCCCAACATCCTGGGCAGGATTTTCCATCCCAGAGCATTCTCTCCAAGCCCTGGCTCTGACCCCAGGGATGGTCCCCATCCTAAACACAGCCTTGACTGGGGCTTTTTGGGAAGCACCAGCCATACTCCTCTAATCCAGCCATGGAATTGTTTGGGCGGGATGGGACCCTAAAGATTTTCTACTTCTAACTTCCCTGCCATGGGCCATCTTCCTTTAGATCCAGCTTCCCAGATCAAGGATCTGGATGCACCACTAACACTTTCAGCATTTTTATGAACATTCATTATTTTTATCCTTATCACAATTTTCCCAGAAGCTCGGGGAGCAGGGCTTTAACTCAGACAGGGTGTCAGCAGCCCTGGCTCCAGGCAAAAGATGTAATCATAAAAATAATAATAAAAAACGACAGTTTATTGTAATTAAATCTTCTACCCATCACATCTGTGCCACCATGGCCAGTCTTTCCCCATATCCAAAGGCATCCCAGTTTTCATCATTAGGAGAGGTGGATGAGGGGACAGCAGCCCCAGAGGACACGGGGACAAGTCCTCCCATGCAGGAAACCCAATGGGGCCATCCCTGCACTGCACAAATCACTCCAACAACACATTTCCCCTCAAAATGAGGAAAAAATCAGGGGCAGGAGTCACAGAGCCTGACCCTGAGCTCATCCTGCCCACCAACATCCACTCCCCCAGTTTTACAGGGACCCATGGATGTCAGGGGACATCTAGGATGCAAACCACACAGAGGATCTGGATATCCACATTTTTGGGTCCAGGTAAAAGTGGCAGCAAATTAAAAACTTCATCCCTTGCTCTTCCTGGAGAGTCACTTTGTCATGGCCATCACCAGGTCCCCTGTTTAAAGGCACAAATGCAGCAGTGTGGGAGAGCCCTCAGTTTTCTCCTCCAGCTGGAGGGAGAACGGGAAAATCAGCAATTCCCCCAAAACCTTCAAAGACCCTCTGACATTTTGACACATTCAGTTCATCCGCAAAAGGTTTGGGGTTTTTTTTTCCCACCCCCACCCTCCCCCCTCTTATTTTTCCTCCAGCAGAAAAATCTGCATCTTAAAAATAACCAATATTTAATCAACTCGAGGGGAACCGACCTCCCGTTTTTCTCCTTCCCTTTTCCAAATGATCCGTCTCCAAAGGCGGCAGCGGGTTATTTTTGTGGAGGGGGGTGACAATGTCTCTGCTCCAGATGCGAGACAGGAACACAGGGCCGCTTATCTCGCCTGCTGATAACCCAACGCTCCGTTAATTCCTTCCGGGGAGAACAAAGCTCCGCCGTCATTCCAAGTCATTCCAAGCCCAGGTGGCAAAGGGGACCCTCCGGCCACCCTGGGAAAATCCCCCGGAGCGGTGCTGAGCCCAGCCAGCATCCTCAGGGAAACTGCACTTGGAGGCAGAATGTTTGCACCCAGCAAGATTTCACCACACATCCAAGGGAAAAGAAAAAAAAAATAAATTAAAAAATAATAAATCCCTTAGTGTCTTTCCAAGGAGGAATTTTGCTTTGTAAAGCAAATCTTCCTCTGGTTCTTGCCGAGGCAGGGTGTGGAAGGAAGGTTGAATTCCCAACTTTTCCCCGTCTTGCTGGCGGGGCTGCTCGCTTGGGTGGGCTCTGGGTATCTCCATCTCCACCTCAGGGCATGAGACGCTCCCCAAAACACCCCGGGGTGCCTTCCCCCGCTCCCTCAGCATCTCCTCTGGGAAGGGAAGGGATGCAGGGGAGGTTTCAGCCGGGATTTCACGCCAGAAGGAATTTCACAGGCCGAGTGTGACTGCTCAGCGTGACCCCAAACCCAATCCCGACCAGTTTAACCCCAGTATCGCGGTCGGGGGTGCCGAGCCCATCCCACCATCCCATCCATCATCCTTCCCTTATTTTTCCAAGCTTGCACTTTCTTCCCCTTTCCAAAAATCCACTCGGCCGCTTCCCGGGGCGTTAGGACGGGCACGGAGCCAGCGCTGGGGCAGCCACAACCCCGCACTTTTAGGGATGGGGGAGGCTCCGAGGTACCGGGAACCGCGATCCCGAGGTCACGGCACATCCCAGGGGGATTTCCCGTGGATCTTCCCAGCTCAGGCCTGCCCTCCACAACTCCAGCTAACCCCCCCAAAAAAAACTCCACCGGCCGATAAAATAGGTCACTGCTGCAGGCGAGAGCCCCAGCTCTGGTGGTATTATTATTATTATTATTATTATTATTATTATTATTATTATT
>NC_031769.1:2458650-2459649 GCF_001522545.3 Parus major
TATTATTATTATTATTATTATTATTATTATTATTATTATTATTTAAGAGCAGGACTGGAAAATCCCGTTCCCCACCCGGAGAGGGGGGGATGCTGCTCCCTCCCTGCAGCCTCGCTCCTCGGGGATGTTGGGGAGTGCCCAAGACCCCCCAGACCCCCCAGAAAAGGGGGCCCAGGACGGGAAGCAGCCGTGGCAGGGGGGTGGGAAGGCGGGCAGGAATTGGCAAAAGGATGGAGTCATCCGGGGAATGGGAATGGCCGAGGAAGCGGCAGCTTGTGCGCCCCCCCCCTCCAACAAATCCTCTGGCCTGGGGGCTCCAAAAGTGTGTGCGTCCCCCAAAATCCTCCCAGCGAGCCCCGAGCTGGGCTGGGGGACTCCCAAGGCGGGGGTCAGACCCCTCCTCACGGCCCTTCTGCACCCCCATCCCCCTCTAAGGCACCCCCAAAGGAGGGGGGGCCGCGTTTTTAATGCCATTTTCACCAAACACAGCCCATTTTCACCTTGCAGGAGGGGGCACCCCCATGCAGCCCCCCCAGCAAAGCAGCACCGACCCCAAACCCGGCCGGGCCGCGCTTTTTGTAGCCCATTTCACCCCCCCAAAAAAATAACAAAAATAAAAATCCACGGCTCCCCCCCCGCCACCCTCCCACGCGTGGATGCAGCATCGCCCATGCAACCTCCCCCTCCCGCATCCACCTCCGCCGCCCTGGCCGGGATTTGGGCAAGTTTCGAGGCCTTTGGGAAGTCCGCAAAGCCCCGGGAGCGCGAGGAAGCGACGGAGGAAGGAAGGGGAAGGGAGAGGGGAAAATAAAAGCGAGGAGAAAAGGGAGAAGCAGAAAGGGGGGGGAGTTCAGGCTCTACCATTTTGATGCAAAGGTCTCCGCGCTGAGGAGTCCCGGTCCTCCTCCGCTGGCCTGGGGTTTGTGCTCTCCATGAAAAAAACAAGGATTTGGTGGGTTGGGTGGGTTGCTGGTTTGGTGGCTTTTTTTTTTTTTTTTT
>NC_031769.1:2459886-2472293 GCF_001522545.3 Parus major
CCTCCTCCTCCTCTTCACCTCATCCTGCCCATCGCCATGTTCGCCCCTTTTGGGAAGCCGGAGGAATGCGGAGCGGCGGCGGCTCCGGCTGCCAAGAGCCGCGGGGCCGCTGATTGGAGCCGCCGCATCAGCTGGGGCCGCGGCTGCCCCTTTAAAGCGACAGCAGCCACCGCCACCCCCAAGGGGACACCCCCGTGTCCCCTGTCCCCGCACCCCATCCCCTCCGCTACAGCCGCCCCTTGCAGCGCAGCATCCCCCGGGAGCGTCCCCTGGCATCCCGCTGGGGAGGGGAAACTGAGGCACGCACGGCCCCTGCCCAACCTCATCAAAGCACCCCGAGGGTTTTTTTGGGGTTTTTTTTTTTGAGGTAAAGCCTCTCTTTACTCGTGGAGTAACGTCCACTCCCCATAAAATGGGGGTTTTGGGGTGTTTTCCTGCTGTTTGGATGAAATGGGGATGCCCCAGCTGGATGTGTTTAAGGCACATTTGGAGCGTTAATTGGGAGCATCCTCTGGATCCTGCTGTGGCGGGGGAAACTGAGGCACAAACTCCTTACCCCCTCCCCAAACCCAGTAAAAAGACCCCATGGCTTTTTGGGGCATAAAGCCTCAGTTTGGGGTGTCATGGAGCAACAGTGATTTACTGAAAATGGGATTTTTGGGGTGTTCTCCCACTGTTTGGAGGAAATGGGGATCCCCCAGCTGGATGTGTTTAAGGCAGATTTGGGTTTTGGGAGCACCCTCTGGATCCCACTGTGGCAGGGGAAACTGAGGCACACAACCCCTCACCCCCTCCCCAAACCCAGTAAAAAGACCCCATGGCTTTTTGGGGCATAAAAACCTCAGTTTGGGTTGTAGTAGAATAAGGTTGGTTTATTTAAAAATGGGATTTTGGGGTGTTCTCCTGCTGTTTGGAGGGAATGAGGATCCTGCACTGGAAAAGTGTTTAAGATACATTTGGTTATTGGGAGCACCCTCTGGATCTTGCTGTGGAGGGGGAAACTGAGGCACACAACCCCTCACCTCCTCCCAAAACCCAACAATAAGGCCTCAAGGTTTTATGGAGCTTAAGACCCCAATTTGGGGCATCAAGAGGCAATATAAATCCTCACAAAATGGGGGTTTGGGCACGTTTCTCCCAACTGTTCAGAGGAAATGGGGATCCCCCACTGGGATGGTGTTTAAGGAACATTTCCCTTCAGGAGAGGGGTCCCCCAAACCCCCTCAAGGCCTGTCATAGGGCCTGTGGGACACAGCCAGCCTCCAGCCCCCTCCAAAATAAAGCAAAGCTTCATTATTTCACCCCCAGCTCTGCTTGGCTCTCCCTGATGCTGAGCGAGGGTGGATTTTATCATCCCAACACCCCCAGCCTCATCCTGGCTACCCCAAAATCCTCGCTCAGGGCACTGAGGGGGCAAAGCTGGAGCAGCTCCAGGTGAGGCTCTGTGCAAAGTCCCACACCTCCAGCACCGGGACAGGACAGGAAAAGCCCCAGGAGGTGCTCAAAGAGGCTCATGGGGATGGTGACCACCCCCAAGACCCATTCCTGTCCTCAACCCTCCTGCAAACACCACCCAGAGCGTCAGGGGCACCCCTTCCACCACGCTAAAAGCAGAGCAGCACACCAGCTCTGAAGGGCACTGGGGGCACCCCCAGAACCCTGAGGGTTTTCATCCCAGCCCCCCTGGCTCCCCCAGCCCCTCCCAGCTGCAGACATCCATGTGCAAACGTCTTGCACTTGTTTAGACCCAGCCCCGGTTGCCGTGCGCGGTAACTTCTTCCAGATGTGAGCAGCTCTTTGCGTAACGTCCCCGTGGCCACGTCCTGCCTTCATTTCATTTCAGAGCTTTTTTTAATTGGTTTTTTATTCTTTTTATTTTATTTTTTTAGTGTTCTTTCTCGCTCTCAACCCTGCACTGCTCTACAGGAAAGAATTCCTGGCCAGTGCCACCAGAACATTGTCCCTATCAGAAAGCTTTTTTGTGAGATGAGTGTTTGGCCTGTCTGACATCTCTCCTACCCTGGAAACCTTTCTGAAAAGCTGCATAAGCTCCTGGAAATGCAGTCAGTGTTGGGGGTGAGGCTGAGATGAGGCTGCAGGTGGGAGACAGGGATTTCAGCTCTGCTCCAGAGCCCAAATCCCTGTGGCCTTCTTGTGGATGTGGCACCGGGGACCAGGGAGCTCCAGAACTCATGGCTGTGAAATGAAGGTCTGCAGGGGTGCTCAAAGCCCTGATGCCACTCTGAGGGGGCCACCAAGAGGTCCTGGCTTTTGGGAAGAAGCTGAACCCACCTCTCACATGGAGATCTGGTTTTTGCCAGGAGCAGTTTTCCTTCCTGGTGAGGGAGAAGCTGTTCCTGCAGTGACCACCAGGACAAGGGGAAAAACCTCGGGAGGGGCACAAGCGATGACACACTCGGGTGAAAGCCTTAATTTGAGCACAATGACCACAGCAATGTTCCTGAGAGACAAAAAACAGGTGGTTTCTTGGCCACAACCACCCAGGGGCTATGTGGGGTTTTGCTGAAGCAATTTCCTGAAGCTCCCTGCAAATCCCACCCCAGCCAGTTTGGTGAGATCCCACCCAGCCTGGTTTGGGGGCCGTTGTTGTGTTGGTTAATGGGGCATGTGGGCGACTGACCCCTCCTTGGAGCTTCTTCAGCTGCTGGGATTTCTGACTGAGGGTAACTCCAAGCTCTTGGTGCCTTCATACCAAGTTCTGGAAGTTCTGGAACCTTCCTGGAAGGCTGTGGGCTGGGAAATGGCTCTGGCATACCTTGCACAGCATCAGTGACTGTGAAAAATGATGAAGGAAAGGTTAACAGGGTCCACAGAGGGATCTGAGAGTCCAGAGCTGAGTTCAGTTGCTGTTAGGGAACAGGTTCTCCAGGAAGGCAAAGTTCTGGAGAAGCTGGCAACAAGGAGCACATGGAGAGGAGTTGTTGTCACAGGAGAAGTGTTGGTTCTCCTTCCTGGGACTTTCCAGCAGTGTGATGGCCACAAAAGGGACATCTCCTGTAGCTTTATCTCTTCCTTTCTGTCCCCAGGCCATGAGATGGAAACCACAAAGTCACAGAGGGGTCTTAAATGAAAGATCAGCCACAACAGCCCAGAGGAAAATATTTAGGGAAACCAGGAGAGGTTCCTATTTCTTTGGTTTAACTGACATTAAATATTTCCATTTGCATTTCCGAAGTTTCAGACTTCTCTTAAGGAAGTGTCGTCGTCAAGGACAAGGGACAAGAAGAAAGCTGAGACCTCTGGGTCTGTGAGACTTGTGAGACCCAGAGCTGTGAGAGCTCTGGGTTTGTGAGGAACTGTGGAAGAACCTGGAGGTGTTTGTGTAGAGGGGGCACCCAGGGACAGAGTTTGGTGGAGGATGTGGCAGTGCTTGGCAGTTCATGGTTGAACTTGATGGTCTTGAGGGTCTTTTCCAACCTAAATGATTCTGTGAAGAGCCAAGTGGACCTGGAATGACAAATTCCAAGGTGGAACCATGGCTCTGCCTGCCTGGCATTCCCTGATTTTACAGCTGTGCTCTGCTGAGCATCTCCTGCAGGCTGGAATTCCCATGGAGAGGTGCTCCAGGAGATGGTGAGAGGAGGTTCTGTGGTGTCCACCCTTCCTGGGCAGAGCAGGAGGGAAGAGTCCCCCAGATTCCCTCGGGACACAGGATGGAGGCTGGGGATGTGGTCAGCCCTTTAGGGCCGTATCCTGGGCTTGGCCAGTGGTTTTCACTCAGCAGCTGATTTTCTGAGCAGGATCATGGAAAAGAAGGGATCAACTCAGGCCAAGGGAGGGAAAGAATAAAAAAATAGGGGAAGCAGGAACATTCCTGGAGGCTCTCTGGCCTCTCTCCCTCTAACCTCTTGAGAGGAGCAGGAGGAGGAGAGAGACAAAACAAAAGGCACAAGAAAAGAAGGAGCCAAAATAACACTAACACGAGGGTTGTGAGGTCCAAAGCAAGCAGTGCCGGGGCAGGCCCCTTCCCAAAATGCCGCCAGCTTTCAGAGGATCCGGGGGTCCTGCAGAAAACGCTGCCCTTTTATGGCCAGGCGAGGAGGGCCGAGCACGGGATCCTGCCCTACTAAGGGAAAACATCTCCTGCTCAGTGTTTGCAAGGAGAACACCCACAGTGAGTATAGACAAGCTCTCAAAGGACGACTGAAATACTGCTGCTCGTGTTGACCCCGATTCTTCTTTTCTCTTTTTTTTTTCTCCTTCTTTGAGTTCTCACTTCTGCCTCCAAACTGGGGGATGGGGAGAGTAAAAAAAGAAAAAAAAAAAAACATTTAAAAATAAAAGTAATGATCCAGGCAGGGCTGGCTGGGTCCAGGTGACACCCTCCCATCATGGGGTGGTTGGGTGGGGAGGTGGGTGAAGGGCCCTGAGCTGTTCCCATTCCTGCAGAGCAGCGGCTGTGCTGGTGTTCATCCCACCCTGGGCCGGTGTTTCTCCCACCCTGGGCCGGTGTTTATCCCACCCTGGGCCGGTGTTTATCCCACCCTGGGCCGGTGTTTATCCCACCCTGGGCCCGTGTTTCTCCCACCCTGGGCCGGTGTTTATCCCACCCTGGGCCCGTGTTTATCCCACCCTGGGCCCGTGTTTCTCCCACCCTGGGACCGTGTTTATCCCACCCTGGGCCCGTGTTTATCCCACCCTGGGCCTGTGTTTCTCCCACCCTGGGCCGTGGAAGGGCTGTGATCCAAGCAGGAAAGACCTTGTTACTCCACTCTCAAGCACGACATCGTGTGCCAAGCCCATCCATCCTCCGCTGTGAATCCCGGCCGTGGCTGACCCAGAATCTTTCTGTCTGGGAGGGAACCACTGCCTCCCAACGCTGCAAAAGCCACTCTATCCCATGGCAGAGAGAGGAATCCACGCTGCAAGTAAGACCCTGACTCATAGAAACACCACTGAATTTGTATTTTCTGTATTTTTCACGCACCCAAGAGTTTATCCACCCACGGGTATCTTCTTGATCCGGCAGCAGATTCTCAGAGGAGCTCATGTTGGATTCTTGGCCTTTTTTTCTACCATTTTTGTAATCATCAGGTTTAATTTTATATTTGGTAACACCAATATTAGGAAGTTTTAACCTTTGAGTTAGCGCACAGCCAGAAGATCTAAGAATTAATGAAAAAATGCTTGGAGGAATTTAAATTTGGCTTGGTGGCCGGGTTTTGGTAGTGGGGGACCACAGGGGTGGCTTCTGTGAGAAGCTGCTGGAAGCCTCCCCCGTGTCCAGCTGAGCCAGTTCCAGCCAGCTCCAGGACTGACCCAGCGCTGGCCAAAGCCAAAGCCATCAGAGATGGTGATGGCAGCACCTCTGGGAAAAACAGATTTGGGAAGTGGGAAAAGCCCCTGTGCAGCTGCAGGCAGAGAGAGGAGTGAGGATTTGTGAGAGGAACAGCCCTGCAGAGCCCCAGGTCAGTGCAGGAGGAGGGGCAGGAGCTGCTGCAGGAGCTGGAGCTGTGGTTCCCCTGAGGTTCCATGGTGCAGCCCATGGAGAGGCAGCAGTGCCCTGCAGCCCGTGGATCACCTGCAGGACACAGAGGAGCCCATGCTGAAGCTGGAGGATGCTCAAAGCACCCACAGAGAGCCCACGCTGGAGCAGAGCCCTGGCAGGACCTGTGGATCTGTTCCTGGCCCACACTGGAGCTGCATCCATCATAGCCCAGCTGTTGGACATCAAGGAGAACTTGTTGGGTACCAGAACTGGAGCCAGGTGAGGTTGTGCTGTGTCTCTTCACGCTGCCTGACTCAGCGTGGCCTCAGTGTCTGCGCATCCTGGCTGTGCTGATATTGGCAGACATCGACTCGTTAGCAGCGAGACTCATTAGGACTGGGGCCTTGGGGGGTGTTTTCTTGGAATTCTAGAATGATTTGGGCTGGGAGGAGCCTTAAAGATCATTAATTTCCAACCTCCTGCCACAGGCAGGGACACCTTCCACTATCCCAGCCTGTCTCAAGCCCCGTCCAGCCTGGCCCTGGACACTTCCAGGGATGGGGCAGGTGGGTCACCAAAATGTGTTACAAGTGAGGAGATCATGGAGCAGCTGCCATGACCCTGCTTTTTGGAGCTTTGCTCATCCCTTTGGATGAGTTACAGCAGAGCATTGCCAGGTCTTCATTTTGGGTGAAAAAGGGCTTATTTTGAGAGTTATTTAAGAGCAGGTTTTACGACCAAGGTCTGTGCTCTGCGTGCACCGAGCAAGCTGAGCCAAGCCAAGCAGCCCAAGCCAAGTTGTCCTCGCTGCTGTTGTGTTGGAGGAACAACCTCTATTAACAACTTGACTTGGCAGTTTCAACATTTTGGGGAAAGAAATATTTTTATTCTCCCACCAGGCCTTTCTCTAGCCATTATTGGCTACTGCTTTCCTGCACGAACAATTTAACCCTTGTGGTGCTCAGGGCACTGGACAAAAACAAATTTAGTAAAATTTAACCTTTTCCTGGTAAAGCACATGGATTCTATGATCAAGGAAGGAAAACCACTGGATTTTACTACTTTTTTTTTTTTTTTTGAAAGCCCCTCACAATATAATTAAAGAAATGTTGTCACATGAGTGGAGTAAAGGTCCTTTTGTTGCTTGAAAACTGGTGAAAAAGACAGAAAGTGAGAGGTTTCAGCTGTCATTTCTTGGGATGGAAATGAGTTCAGGGTGTGGTACAGCAGAGATTGAGTCCAGGGTTTTAAAACATCCTCATCCACAACCTGCAGGAGCAAGAGCAGCCTCACATCTCCATTTCTGGAGAGATCTTCTGTAGGGCATCAAGTGCCACACTGAGGGAAGAAACTCCAAAAGGCACTTAAAAAAATGGAAAAGCTGAGAAGAAATTTCAAATAAGCTTTGGTGTAGGAATAGATGAAGTAAAGCATCTGGAGAAAAAAAAGATTTGAACAATTCTCATGCTATGCCAAGGCTGGGACTCGCACCACGAGCTGAGGTCTTGGACTGCCCCCAGAAATCACTGGCTCAGCGTGTGGCCAAGGAGTGTTCAAGGTGGCAGCTAAAAAGAGACAAGGAATTGTTATTTCTCAGCCTTCCCTGCACACATCCAATGCTCAAGGCATCACTTTGCTGCTGCAGGAAACCCTGATGCATCCTCATTTTGATAACTCTGCAGCCCTGATCTCCAAGGGGAACGTGGTGGGGTTGGAGAAGAAGAAAGAACAATTAAATGACCACTGGGATGGGGCAGCTGCTTTACAAGGTGAGATGGCAGCTCAGGATTGGTCAGCCTGGAGAAGGGAAGGCTCTTGGGACTTTATGAGCCAGGGGCAGCAAATCCTGAGGGTGGTGAGGCCGGTGAATGGGAGATTATTGATCAAATTACAGAGATTGCAAATTCCTTTGGTTTGGGTTGGAAGGGACCTTAAAGCTCATCCCATTCTACCCCCCTGCCGTGGACAGGGACACCTTCCACTGGACCAGGCTTCTCCAAACCTGGGCTTGGAGTGGTTACCTCCTTTTGCTTCTGGAAAACACCAAAAGGTTCGATAAATCACAGCAAAATGGAGCAGGTGCTGGACCAGAGTGTCCCAAATGCTGCGAGATGCACTTGGATCACTGCTCACCACCTGCAGACTTCATCCCTCTGGAGCAATGAACCTCATCCCTCATCCAAGACACATTCCAAAGGTGGGTGAAGTAGTTCCTGCGTTATCTGGTGCAAAGTTAAGGATGGAATTCCTGTGACAGCTCCGAAGGGCGTTGGTGTCACCCCCGGCTTTGCCAGGTGTGGATCTGCACGGTTTGCCCAGCACGGGGCTGGCAGCTCAAAGGCAGCTTTGCATATCAAAGGAGAACGCAGTGAGGAGCAGCTTTTCATTAGTCAGGAAGTTATAAATTGATACCTTGATTGAAATAATTATCAAGAATTACAGGAAATACCCGGAGATGCATTTATATTCAAGAGAGCCTCCAGGGAGTTGGGGAAACTTTACCCTGAACAGGAGTTTCTGTTCGGGGACACAGCATTGCAGAATGATTCCCCACCTTTCAAACCCCCCATTATCAGTCCTGCCTTTTACCTGTTTTCTTGGAACAGATTCTTACTTTTTCTTCTTTAGATAATCCTGATTTTTAAGGCTGCTGTGGGAGTGCTGGAGTTGTAAAGCAGATATATAGGAGCTGCAATAATTTCATAGCCCTTCTTTCCCTCTGGCTTTTGGGGAATTACCCATCATAACAGGAGTATCCAGAGCAGCTGTGGCTGCCCTTGGGTCCCTGGAAGTGTCCAAGGCCAGGTTGGATGGGGCTTGGAGCATCCTGGGATAGTGGGAGATGTCCCTGCTCATGGCAGGAGGTTGGAATGGGATGATCTTTAAGATTCCTTCCAACCCAAACCATTCTGGGATTCTGTGAAAGACAAGAAACTATCTTACTCTGTAAATATTCATATACAGGAAACATCCAGTGAGTTTTCCTCCCCTGCCTAAGCCATGTTATATAATGCCCCAAGGGAAAAAAAAACACAAAAACCAAAAAATAAAACCAAAACTGCCCCACTCCCCCCTAAAAAAAAAACAAAACAACAATAAATAAAAGAACTCAAACCAATCAAAAAATCCAAAGAAAAAAATCCAGGATGAAGATCACCCAGAAACAGTCTGATTTTTATTAGTGCCAAAACCCCCATTAACTGCTGGTATATATATATATGTATATATATATATATATGTGCTGAATATGAAATATCCAGTAGAGGAGATTCAGGGGTGTAGGAGCAGATGACCTTTTAGGGTCCCTTCCAACACAAAGTTTTCCATAATTCTATGATCCTAAAGCCACAGGGGTGAAGTGAAGGCCTCCAAGAGGTGTCTCAGGGTAGAAATCTCAGCTTTTCAAGGATAAATTTACAGGGGGTTTTAGAAACAGCAAGACTCCGAGGATGTGCACGGAAAACAAGCCATGGGCACCTTCAGCCACGGTTTTCAGGCCCAAATCCAGAAGCTGAAGTCAGAGAAGCTGAAATTAAATTAAATTAAGATGCCAGCCAGCCCCTGCTCACATCCCTGCAGCTCCAGCACATCTGGAAGAGGGAAGATGGCAGGGACAGATGACACGGAGCCGAAGGAAAGCAGTGCAGGAAAGAGGGAACATTGCTCACAGGAGTTATTTATGATCCACCAGGAAAGCGAGGAGATACACAGCCTGGGACTCCCTGGGGATCTGTCCCAGGCCTGGTACTGCTCAAAATATTTTTTTAATAATTACTTGCATGAATAGAAAATTTGCTTCTTACAGCTGCAAATGATACCGAGCCGGGAGGGACTCGAAGCTCTTTGGAGGATGGGCTGGGACTTCAAAACAATCCTGACGCAGTAGAGAATTAGCCTGGAAAAAAAAAACAACAAACTAGTCTGCAATTTGGGAGAAACAAAGGGAAAATGCTGCTTGTGTAAGAGGAGCTGGGCTGCAGAGCACGGGCTGGGAAGGGAATGGGGGAGCAGGGATGTGGCAGAGGTGTCACAGCCCTGCCTGGGATGAGCAGAACTCCTTATTCTGCAGGAAAAGCAGCAAAGCATAGGCAAGGGCAGGTGAGTGTTGCCTGCAGGACACACAGAGTGGTAATTTAGGTCCTTGTGGCTCCATGGATCCTCACCAGCAGTGGGTTGTCTCCACAGATATGAGGATTTGGGGGGTTGTGGGCTGGAGGTGGATCCAGGCTGGTGGTCCAGGGGTTGATCAATCACAGAAGCTGGAAAAAGAAATCAAAACAAACTCACCCAAACTACAAAACCCCCTCAAACTCTCCCAAAATAATCAAAGGACTTGAAGTTATTTATTGCAGAGAAGACCATATTTGGGCAAGAGCTACCTTGCTATCTTCGACCTTTTACAAATATTTAAGGCAGTCTGTTCCCTTATATTTGAATATTTACAGTGGCCTGGAGGGACAGGACAAGGAGAAATGGATTCACGCTGCCAGAGGGCAGGGTTAGATGGGATACTGGGGAGGAATTCTTCCCTGTGAGGGTGCTGAGGGGTTGGAATAGAATTCCCAGAGGAGCTGTGGCTGTCCCTGGATCCCTGGAAGTGTTCAAGGCCAGGTTGGACAGGGTTTGGAGAAGCCTGGGATAGTGGAAGGTGTCCCTGCCATGGCAGGGGGTGGCAGTGGATGAGCTTTAAGGTCCCTTCCAACCCAAACCATTCTGAGATTCTCAGATTTAATGAGAAGGAAATTAGTTGTTCTCTTCCTCTCTGTGACCAGCAGTGATGGGCTTATGCAACAGAAAAAGAACTTTAATTTATAGACAACAACAACAACAACAACAAAAAGAGGGGGGAGTTTGTCTTGGTTTGGTTTTTGGGTTTTTGTTTGTTTTTTTTTTGTAGAGTGAGTAGTTCAGGCATTTTTGGTTTTGGCAGTCGAAGTGCTCAATATCAGCCCTGAAAATTTTTTGTAGATTGGCTGGATAAGAACTGCTGTGATTTATACAGCTGGAGTTGATCCTGGCTCTGCAAAGGAGGAAACTGTGCAGAGCTGAAAAGGTCCCTTTTTGCCATGTTCTCTGGCACAAACTCCTTGTGAAAGGTGTCAGCTCAGAGCTATTCATGGGAAGGAAAGATGAGCATGGAATCTGCAGCTTCCTGCAGAAAGTCAGTAGGAAATCCATTGCTAAAGCTGGATTTCTCCATCAATATGTGGGTTTTGTTACAGGGTGGTTTTGATAAAACAGAATTATTTTTTTTTTCTTTGTTTTCCCTCCTGGTTTAATAGAAGAAAGGTGTATTGCTACACTCCTGAAATCAAAAATCACACCAGAGACACAGCCAGGCAGCCTGGGTTTGAGATGATGTGAGCTCATATTCCCAGATTCCCCACTGTTGACCAATTTTTCCTTAGACAGCTTCACTTCTGTAATAACCAACCCTGCCAAGCCCAGATGGGAATCACATCTTCACAGGACTGTGTGAGCTCCCAGGAGCAGAGAATTGTCCCAGATGATATTTGGTGGCACAGAGAAACCAACATGCACCTCAAAGTCTCTGGAAGGGCTCCCACTCACCAGCCCTGCTTCCCACAGATGAGAACATCGAGTCCTTGGCATCCTCCCTTTCTCTTGGTTTTTTTTTTTTACAATTTTTCATTTTTAAAACAAACAATTATTTGTCACAAGGGAAAGATCTGATCTTTGAAGAAGGGAGAGGTAATGCCCAGTCTAGAGCCCATGGGCTGAGGGTGATTCCCTATTTAGCCAGAGGTGAAGAACCTGTAGGTCTGCACGGAATAGGAGATTTCTGACATGTCCCCTAAAACCATCACAGAATGGTTTGTGTTGGAAAGGACCTAAAAGCTCATCCAGTTCCACTCCCTGCCATGGCAAGGACACCTTCCACTATCCCAGGCTGCTCCAAGCTCTGTCCAGCCTGGCCTTGGACACTTCCAGGGATCCAGTGACAACCACAGATTCTCTGGGAAACTTTTCCCAGGTCCTCAGCACCTCACAGAGAAGCCTTTATTCCTAATATCCAATCTAAACGTATTCTCTCTCAGTTTGAAGCCATTCCCCCTGTGCTGTCTCTCCATGGTTCCTGCAGCTCCTCCAGGCACGGGGAGGCCACAATGAGTTCACTCTGGAGGTTTTCTCCTCCAGGCTGAACAATCCCAGCCCTCGCAGCCTGTCCTGGGTGCCACTTGGGGAGCAGCAGCTGCTCTGTGCCGGTGACACCGGGTGACACCAGCGGCTGGGGGGACACCCCTGATCACAGGACACCACAGGGACTGATCTGTCCCTTCAGGGGAGGGAACAAGGGAAATGAAGTGATGGAGGGCTATAATTATATAAAATTGACATTGCTTCACTAAGTTGGTTGTTTAATCTTTCTTTATGCCGAAACATGAGTCCCTCTCAACAGAACAGGTTTGTTCTCATTCCTTCTCCAATTTCCTGCTTCTGGAGGCCCACAAAGCCCTGCTGATTCATTCATCTCACATTCCCAAGAGCCCCGTGTTTCTTCTGGAAGTGCAGCAATCCTTGCCCTCTCCCCCTCATGAGCACCTTCCCAAACCTCCTCATGCTTTTTCATTTGCCAAAATTCACTGGGGTAAAGCTGCTGCCCAAGTGGGTGGCCAAGGCACCGAGGGGAAGGATGTTCCTCATCCTCCCTCACAGGGTGCACCATGAGCTGGAAGGAAAAGCAGCTCCAAGAGGGAGGGTTCCTCCTGTCTGAAGGAATTAATTAAGGAATTTTGCAGCCTGAGGCCAGGACTGGGACATAATGGCAGAGTGGGAGCTACAAGTGTTCACAAGCTGTGTTGAGCTCAGAACTCTCCGTGTCAGAGTCACAGAATCCTTAAGGTTGGAAAAGAGCTCCAAGATCCAGTCCTGCCATAACCCCAGCACTGCATGTTCACCACAAACCCTGTCCCCAAGTGCCACATCCACACATTTT
>NC_031769.1:2472393-2520928 GCF_001522545.3 Parus major
CTGGGCCCGTGTTTCTCCCACCCTGGGCCGGTGTTTATCCCACCCTGGGCCGGTGTTTATCCCACCCTGGGCCGGTGTTTATCCCACCCTGGGCCGGTGTTTATCCCACCCTGGGCCCGTGTTTATCCCACCCTGGGCCTGTGTTTCTCCCACCCTGGGCCGTGGAAGGGCTGTGATCCAAGCAGGAAAGACCTTGTTACTCCACTCTCAAGCACGACATCGTGTGCCAAGCCCATCCATCCTCCGCTGTGAATCCCGGCCGTGGCTGACCCAGAATCTTTCTGTCTGGGAGGGAACCACTGCCTCCCAACGCTGCAAAAGCCACTCTATCCCATGGCAGAGAGAGGAATCCACGCTGCAAGTAAGACCCTGACTCATAGAAACACCACTGAATTTGTATTTTCTGTATTTTTCACGCACCCAAGAGTTTATCCACCCACGGGTATCTTCTTGATCCGGCAGCAGATTCTCAGAGGAGCTCATGTTGGATTCTTGGCCTTTTTTTCTACCATTTTTGTAATCATCAGGTTTAATTTTATATTTGGTAACACCAATATTAGGAAGTTTTAACCTTTGAGTTAGCGCACAGCCAGAAGATCTAAGAATTAATGAAAAAATGCTTGGAGGAATTTAAATTTGGCTTGGTGGCCGGGTTTTGGTAGTGGGGGACCACAGGGGTGGCTTCTGTGAGAAGCTGCTGGAAGCCTCCCCCGTGTCCAGCTGAGCCAGTTCCAGCCAGCTCCAGGACTGACCCAGCGCTGGCCAAAGCCAAAGCCATCAGAGATGGTGATGGCAGCACCTCTGGGAAAAACAGATTTGGGAAGTGGGAAAAGCCCCTGTGCAGCTGCAGGCAGAGAGAGGAGTGAGGATTTGTGAGAGGAACAGCCCTGCAGAGCCCCAGGTCAGTGCAGGAGGAGGGGCAGGAGCTGCTGCAGGAGCTGGAGCTGTGGTTCCCCTGAGGTTCCATGGTGCAGCCCATGGAGAGGCAGCAGTGCCCTGCAGCCCGTGGATCACCTGCAGGACACAGAGGAGCCCATGCTGAAGCTGGAGGATGCTCAAAGCACCCACAGAGAGCCCACGCTGGAGCAGAGCCCTGGCAGGACCTGTGGATCTGTTCCTGGCCCACACTGGAGCTGCATCCATCATAGCCCAGCTGTTGGACATCAAGGAGAACTTGTTGGGTACCAGAACTGGAGCCAGGTGAGGTTGTGCTGTGTCTCTTCACGCTGCCTGACTCAGCGTGGCCTCAGTGTCTGCGCATCCTGGCTGTGCTGATATTGGCAGACATCGACTCGTTAGCAGCGAGACTCATTAGGACTGGGGCCTTGGGGGGTGTTTTCTTGGAATTCTAGAATGATTTGGGCTGGGAGGAGCCTTAAAGATCATTAATTTCCAACCTCCTGCCACAGGCAGGGACACCTTCCACTATCCCAGCCTGTCTCAAGCCCCGTCCAGCCTGGCCCTGGACACTTCCAGGGATGGGGCAGGTGGGTCACCAAAATGTGTTACAAGTGAGGAGATCATGGAGCAGCTGCCATGACCCTGCTTTTTGGAGCTTTGCTCATCCCTTTGGATGAGTTACAGCAGAGCATTGCCAGGTCTTCATTTTGGGTGAAAAAGGGCTTATTTTGAGAGTTATTTAAGAGCAGGTTTTACGACCAAGGTCTGTGCTCTGCGTGCACCGAGCAAGCTGAGCCAAGCCAAGCAGCCCAAGCCAAGTTGTCCTCGCTGCTGTTGTGTTGGAGGAACAACCTCTATTAACAACTTGACTTGGCAGTTTCAACATTTTGGGGAAAGAAATATTTTTATTCTCCCACCAGGCCTTTCTCTAGCCATTATTGGCTACTGCTTTCCTGCACGAACAATTTAACCCTTGTGGTGCTCAGGGCACTGGACAAAAACAAATTTAGTAAAATTTAACCTTTTCCTGGTAAAGCACATGGATTCTATGATCAAGGAAGGAAAACCACTGGATTTTACTACTTTTTTTTTTTTTTTTGAAAGCCCCTCACAATATAATTAAAGAAATGTTGTCACATGAGTGGAGTAAAGGTCCTTTTGTTGCTTGAAAACTGGTGAAAAAGACAGAAAGTGAGAGGTTTCAGCTGTCATTTCTTGGGATGGAAATGAGTTCAGGGTGTGGTACAGCAGAGATTGAGTCCAGGGTTTTAAAACATCCTCATCCACAACCTGCAGGAGCAAGAGCAGCCTCACATCTCCATTTCTGGAGAGATCTTCTGTAGGGCATCAAGTGCCACACTGAGGGAAGAAACTCCAAAAGGCACTTAAAAAAATGGAAAAGCTGAGAAGAAATTTCAAATAAGCTTTGGTGTAGGAATAGATGAAGTAAAGCATCTGGAGAAAAAAAAGATTTGAACAATTCTCATGCTATGCCAAGGCTGGGACTCGCACCACGAGCTGAGGTCTTGGACTGCCCCCAGAAATCACTGGCTCAGCGTGTGGCCAAGGAGTGTTCAAGGTGGCAGCTAAAAAGAGACAAGGAATTGTTATTTCTCAGCCTTCCCTGCACACATCCAATGCTCAAGGCATCACTTTGCTGCTGCAGGAAACCCTGATGCATCCTCATTTTGATAACTCTGCAGCCCTGATCTCCAAGGGGAACGTGGTGGGGTTGGAGAAGAAGAAAGAACAATTAAATGACCACTGGGATGGGGCAGCTGCTTTACAAGGTGAGATGGCAGCTCAGGATTGGTCAGCCTGGAGAAGGGAAGGCTCTTGGGACTTTATGAGCCAGGGGCAGCAAATCCTGAGGGTGGTGAGGCCGGTGAATGGGAGATTATTGATCAAATTACAGAGATTGCAAATTCCTTTGGTTTGGGTTGGAAGGGACCTTAAAGCTCATCCCATTCTACCCCCCTGCCGTGGACAGGGACACCTTCCACTGGACCAGGCTTCTCCAAACCTGGGCTTGGAGTGGTTACCTCCTTTTGCTTCTGGAAAACACCAAAAGGTTCGATAAATCACAGCAAAATGGAGCAGGTGCTGGACCAGAGTGTCCCAAATGCTGCGAGATGCACTTGGATCACTGCTCACCACCTGCAGACTTCATCCCTCTGGAGCAATGAACCTCATCCCTCATCCAAGACACATTCCAAAGGTGGGTGAAGTAGTTCCTGCGTTATCTGGTGCAAAGTTAAGGATGGAATTCCTGTGACAGCTCCGAAGGGCGTTGGTGTCACCCCCGGCTTTGCCAGGTGTGGATCTGCACGGTTTGCCCAGCACGGGGCTGGCAGCTCAAAGGCAGCTTTGCATATCAAAGGAGAACGCAGTGAGGAGCAGCTTTTCATTAGTCAGGAAGTTATAAATTGATACCTTGATTGAAATAATTATCAAGAATTACAGGAAATACCCGGAGATGCATTTATATTCAAGAGAGCCTCCAGGGAGTTGGGGAAACTTTACCCTGAACAGGAGTTTCTGTTCGGGGACACAGCATTGCAGAATGATTCCCCACCTTTCAAACCCCCCATTATCAGTCCTGCCTTTTACCTGTTTTCTTGGAACAGATTCTTACTTTTTCTTCTTTAGATAATCCTGATTTTTAAGGCTGCTGTGGGAGTGCTGGAGTTGTAAAGCAGATATATAGGAGCTGCAATAATTTCATAGCCCTTCTTTCCCTCTGGCTTTTGGGGAATTACCCATCATAACAGGAGTATCCAGAGCAGCTGTGGCTGCCCTTGGGTCCCTGGAAGTGTCCAAGGCCAGGTTGGATGGGGCTTGGAGCATCCTGGGATAGTGGGAGATGTCCCTGCTCATGGCAGGAGGTTGGAATGGGATGATCTTTAAGATTCCTTCCAACCCAAACCATTCTGGGATTCTGTGAAAGACAAGAAACTATCTTACTCTGTAAATATTCATATACAGGAAACATCCAGTGAGTTTTCCTCCCCTGCCTAAGCCATGTTATATAATGCCCCAAGGGAAAAAAAAACACAAAAACCAAAAAATAAAACCAAAACTGCCCCACTCCCCCCTAAAAAAAAAACAAAACAACAATAAATAAAAGAACTCAAACCAATCAAAAAATCCAAAGAAAAAAATCCAGGATGAAGATCACCCAGAAACAGTCTGATTTTTATTAGTGCCAAAACCCCCATTAACTGCTGGTATATATATATATGTATATATATATATATATGTGCTGAATATGAAATATCCAGTAGAGGAGATTCAGGGGTGTAGGAGCAGATGACCTTTTAGGGTCCCTTCCAACACAAAGTTTTCCATAATTCTATGATCCTAAAGCCACAGGGGTGAAGTGAAGGCCTCCAAGAGGTGTCTCAGGGTAGAAATCTCAGCTTTTCAAGGATAAATTTACAGGGGGTTTTAGAAACAGCAAGACTCCGAGGATGTGCACGGAAAACAAGCCATGGGCACCTTCAGCCACGGTTTTCAGGCCCAAATCCAGAAGCTGAAGTCAGAGAAGCTGAAATTAAATTAAATTAAGATGCCAGCCAGCCCCTGCTCACATCCCTGCAGCTCCAGCACATCTGGAAGAGGGAAGATGGCAGGGACAGATGACACGGAGCCGAAGGAAAGCAGTGCAGGAAAGAGGGAACATTGCTCACAGGAGTTATTTATGATCCACCAGGAAAGCGAGGAGATACACAGCCTGGGACTCCCTGGGGATCTGTCCCAGGCCTGGTACTGCTCAAAATATTTTTTTAATAATTACTTGCATGAATAGAAAATTTGCTTCTTACAGCTGCAAATGATACCGAGCCGGGAGGGACTCGAAGCTCTTTGGAGGATGGGCTGGGACTTCAAAACAATCCTGACGCAGTAGAGAATTAGCCTGGAAAAAAAAAACAACAAACTAGTCTGCAATTTGGGAGAAACAAAGGGAAAATGCTGCTTGTGTAAGAGGAGCTGGGCTGCAGAGCACGGGCTGGGAAGGGAATGGGGGAGCAGGGATGTGGCAGAGGTGTCACAGCCCTGCCTGGGATGAGCAGAACTCCTTATTCTGCAGGAAAAGCAGCAAAGCATAGGCAAGGGCAGGTGAGTGTTGCCTGCAGGACACACAGAGTGGTAATTTAGGTCCTTGTGGCTCCATGGATCCTCACCAGCAGTGGGTTGTCTCCACAGATATGAGGATTTGGGGGGTTGTGGGCTGGAGGTGGATCCAGGCTGGTGGTCCAGGGGTTGATCAATCACAGAAGCTGGAAAAAGAAATCAAAACAAACTCACCCAAACTACAAAACCCCCTCAAACTCTCCCAAAATAATCAAAGGACTTGAAGTTATTTATTGCAGAGAAGACCATATTTGGGCAAGAGCTACCTTGCTATCTTCGACCTTTTACAAATATTTAAGGCAGTCTGTTCCCTTATATTTGAATATTTACAGTGGCCTGGAGGGACAGGACAAGGAGAAATGGATTCACGCTGCCAGAGGGCAGGGTTAGATGGGATACTGGGGAGGAATTCTTCCCTGTGAGGGTGCTGAGGGGTTGGAATAGAATTCCCAGAGGAGCTGTGGCTGTCCCTGGATCCCTGGAAGTGTTCAAGGCCAGGTTGGACAGGGTTTGGAGAAGCCTGGGATAGTGGAAGGTGTCCCTGCCATGGCAGGGGGTGGCAGTGGATGAGCTTTAAGGTCCCTTCCAACCCAAACCATTCTGAGATTCTCAGATTTAATGAGAAGGAAATTAGTTGTTCTCTTCCTCTCTGTGACCAGCAGTGATGGGCTTATGCAACAGAAAAAGAACTTTAATTTATAGACAACAACAACAACAACAACAAAAAGAGGGGGGAGTTTGTCTTGGTTTGGTTTTTGGGTTTTTGTTTGTTTTTTTTTTGTAGAGTGAGTAGTTCAGGCATTTTTGGTTTTGGCAGTCGAAGTGCTCAATATCAGCCCTGAAAATTTTTTGTAGATTGGCTGGATAAGAACTGCTGTGATTTATACAGCTGGAGTTGATCCTGGCTCTGCAAAGGAGGAAACTGTGCAGAGCTGAAAAGGTCCCTTTTTGCCATGTTCTCTGGCACAAACTCCTTGTGAAAGGTGTCAGCTCAGAGCTATTCATGGGAAGGAAAGATGAGCATGGAATCTGCAGCTTCCTGCAGAAAGTCAGTAGGAAATCCATTGCTAAAGCTGGATTTCTCCATCAATATGTGGGTTTTGTTACAGGGTGGTTTTGATAAAACAGAATTATTTTTTTTTTCTTTGTTTTCCCTCCTGGTTTAATAGAAGAAAGGTGTATTGCTACACTCCTGAAATCAAAAATCACACCAGAGACACAGCCAGGCAGCCTGGGTTTGAGATGATGTGAGCTCATATTCCCAGATTCCCCACTGTTGACCAATTTTTCCTTAGACAGCTTCACTTCTGTAATAACCAACCCTGCCAAGCCCAGATGGGAATCACATCTTCACAGGACTGTGTGAGCTCCCAGGAGCAGAGAATTGTCCCAGATGATATTTGGTGGCACAGAGAAACCAACATGCACCTCAAAGTCTCTGGAAGGGCTCCCACTCACCAGCCCTGCTTCCCACAGATGAGAACATCGAGTCCTTGGCATCCTCCCTTTCTCTTGGTTTTTTTTTTTTACAATTTTTCATTTTTAAAACAAACAATTATTTGTCACAAGGGAAAGATCTGATCTTTGAAGAAGGGAGAGGTAATGCCCAGTCTAGAGCCCATGGGCTGAGGGTGATTCCCTATTTAGCCAGAGGTGAAGAACCTGTAGGTCTGCACGGAATAGGAGATTTCTGACATGTCCCCTAAAACCATCACAGAATGGTTTGTGTTGGAAAGGACCTAAAAGCTCATCCAGTTCCACTCCCTGCCATGGCAAGGACACCTTCCACTATCCCAGGCTGCTCCAAGCTCTGTCCAGCCTGGCCTTGGACACTTCCAGGGATCCAGTGACAACCACAGATTCTCTGGGAAACTTTTCCCAGGTCCTCAGCACCTCACAGAGAAGCCTTTATTCCTAATATCCAATCTAAACGTATTCTCTCTCAGTTTGAAGCCATTCCCCCTGTGCTGTCTCTCCATGGTTCCTGCAGCTCCTCCAGGCACGGGGAGGCCACAATGAGTTCACTCTGGAGGTTTTCTCCTCCAGGCTGAACAATCCCAGCCCTCGCAGCCTGTCCTGGGTGCCACTTGGGGAGCAGCAGCTGCTCTGTGCCGGTGACACCGGGTGACACCAGCGGCTGGGGGGACACCCCTGATCACAGGACACCACAGGGACTGATCTGTCCCTTCAGGGGAGGGAACAAGGGAAATGAAGTGATGGAGGGCTATAATTATATAAAATTGACATTGCTTCACTAAGTTGGTTGTTTAATCTTTCTTTATGCCGAAACATGAGTCCCTCTCAACAGAACAGGTTTGTTCTCATTCCTTCTCCAATTTCCTGCTTCTGGAGGCCCACAAAGCCCTGCTGATTCATTCATCTCACATTCCCAAGAGCCCCGTGTTTCTTCTGGAAGTGCAGCAATCCTTGCCCTCTCCCCCTCATGAGCACCTTCCCAAACCTCCTCATGCTTTTTCATTTGCCAAAATTCACTGGGGTAAAGCTGCTGCCCAAGTGGGTGGCCAAGGCACCGAGGGGAAGGATGTTCCTCATCCTCCCTCACAGGGTGCACCATGAGCTGGAAGGAAAAGCAGCTCCAAGAGGGAGGGTTCCTCCTGTCTGAAGGAATTAATTAAGGAATTTTGCAGCCTGAGGCCAGGACTGGGACATAATGGCAGAGTGGGAGCTACAAGTGTTCACAAGCTGTGTTGAGCTCAGAACTCTCCGTGTCAGAGTCACAGAATCCTTAAGGTTGGAAAAGAGCTCCAAGATCCAGTCCTGCCATAACCCCAGCACTGCGTGTTCACCACAAACCCTGTCCCCAAGTGCCACATCCACACATTTTCTGAGTGTTTCCAGGGATGGTGATTCCACCACTGCCCTGGGGAGTCTCTTCCAATGCCTGAGCAGCCTTTCTATGAAGAAATTTTTCCTGATATCAAATCCAAACCTCCCTGGCACAGCTTGAAGCCGTTTCCTCTCATCCTGACGCTGTTTCCTGGTGGCAGAGCCTGAAGTGGCTGTCCCCTCCAGTCAGGGAGTTGTGCAGAGCCACAAGGCTCCCCCAGAGACTCCTTTTCTCCAGGCTGAGCCCCTTTCCCAGCTCTGTTCCCTTCTCTGGACACGCTCCTGCCCCTCAATGTTTCTTGTGGTGAGGGATCCAACACTGCACACAAAATTCCAGGTGCAGGGTCAGAGAACCCCTGGGCTAAGGACATCACTTTCCTATTCTTGCAAGGACAGATACACAGCAGAAATATCAATTAATCTCAAATTAATGCTAATCCCTTCTTTGTGCATCCAGCATGCAGGAATTTATTACCTTCATTAAAAATCCTCCCCAAACCTGCCACAGGCCCTCTGATTTCACTCATGCAATCCCATCCATTCCCCAGGAATCACACAGATATGATGAAATTCAAGCCTGGGTCCCTTTAATTGTTCAGATGATTTGTAAGCAGTTTTAATGTACCAGGTGGAAAATCATTCCTGTTTCACCACCACCTAAAAAAGAATTATTTTCATGGATGTGAAGCAGGGGTGGGGCAGAGCTTGATCTCCTCCTGATTTAAATCCCAGGCAGCATTCCGTGTGGGAATGACACCAGATGGGATTCCAGGCTGCAGCTCAAGGTCATCCAAACACTGCTCTGCTCTGAACTGGGATCATCAGGAACCACACAAAGCCAGAAGAGAAATTTAATGCACTGCCACAGACCCAGGGATCCCTGTGAAGAGCACTGGGAACACTCCTCCTCCTCAAGGACACAAGTAGCCCTTGTTTGGAAGTGATAGAGTGGGAAGGAAATCTCTTGGCACAGAGATATCGCAGGGAAAGTGTGTTTATGCTGTGGCTTTGTAAATCTGTGATTTGTAAGTAGCTGTTGGAGAGACAGATGGTTCATTTAATGTTGTCTTATTTGAGACAAGGCACTCACCTGCAGCTGGAGACAGAGCCACTGCACAATATCCTGTGGATAACCTACTCCCAAAACAACCCCATACCTGCACACCAAACCTTGCTTAGAACTTTTTATTTTTCTTTTGGATGAAATCACTCCTAATTGAGCACTAATTTCCCTTCATTACAGGATTTCAGACCTGTTTCAATCCTGAGCAGTCTGTGCCTGGGTGTCACCACTCTATTTTTACCCAGCACTGCTCCAGCCCTGCTGCTGCAGCCAGCTCAAGGTGACAGCGTGACCTCCAGAGCAGCAGCACCTGAGAGCAGCCCTGAGACCCCCAGCATTGACTCCTGCAGGGAATACGGCTCTGGAAGCATCAAAAACTCTGTGTTCTTAAAAGAAAGGTTGGTGACTACTTAAAACACTGTTAGGGAGGGGATTCTGCCCCTTCACCCCACCCTGCTGTGCTGTGCCCAGCTCTGGGGTTACTGGCACAGGAGGGACCTGGAGCTGCAGGAGCGGCTCCAGATGAGGTCATGGGGATGTTCCAAAGGCTGGAGCCCCTCTGCTCTGGAGCCAGGCTGGGACAGCTGGGGGTGCTCACCTGGAGAAGGCTCTCAGAGCCCCTTCCAGGGCTTAAAAGGGCTCCAGGAGAGCTGGAGAGGACAAGGGATGGAGGGACAGGACACAGAATGGCTTCAAACTGAGAGAGGACTGGATTAAATGAGACAATGGGAAGAAATTCCCAATTTTCTCTGCAATGGCACAAGGCTCCTAGGGAAGCTGTGGCTGTCCCTGGATCTCTGGCACTGTCCAAGGCCAGGTTGGATGGGCTTGGAGCAACCTGGGATGGTGGAAGGTGTCCCTGCCATGGCAGGAGGTGGCAGTGGATGGGCTTTAAGGTCCCTTTTAAGGTCCCTTCCAACCCAGCCATTGTGTGACAAGCTGGTTTATGCTGCCCTGTGACACAAGAGCTTGCCCCACACTCACTGTTTCATCTGCTCTGTGGTGGTGCCACTCCCCCTCCAAAGCCGTGCCACGTTCTCCAGATCACACTGAAGACTTCACCAAACACCAAGGAACCACCTTCCCTCATCTTTTTTACCTCAGAACAAGGCAATTCCTGTTTCCCTCCTGCCAGAGCCAGTATTTAAACTGAAATCCAGCTTCTGTGCAGCAGAAGGTCTGAAAGCCTCATGGATCAGTCTGCAAGCCCTGGACTAAGAGCACATTTCCAATATGCTGAGGAAATGATGTGGGAATGTGTATTTGGGAAAGAAGATTTAGCAGAGTGGATAAACTCAGCCCATTCCCACATTTCCATGGAGAGCTGTTGTTTCTTTTCACCATGGAGAGGAACCTTTTATAGATCTCGAGGAAATGGCGAGACCTCAAATCACTTGGAAATCTCAAAATATTTGTTCCTCCAATGACTATTATGTAAACCCAGAGTCCTGCTGAGGAATCGTTCCCCTGTGTAGGTCAGGAAAAAGAAAAGCAACTTTGTGTCTGAGTCTTGCAAGGGACAAAAGTGGATTCTGAAAGTGTATTTTTAATTTTCCTGCCTGTTTCCTTCAAGCAGCACCACGGATTTTTCCAGATGTAGAGAAAACAGCATTTGCAGATATGTACAAAAGTTTATTTTACAAACAGCAACTACTTTGGAATAACAAAATTGCAAAAACATAGAGCAGCGTTAGAAAACCAGCTCAGGGGGATGTTTTCTATCTGAAGCACAATTTAACAGACTTCACTAAATAAAAATACCCCCAACCCTTCCCTCAACCCCTCCCCAACCATTCTCTACCTGATGGAATTTCTTTATAAACCCTTTGACTAAAGACATGAAAGACTTTAGTGACAGTGCAGTAATTTTTTGATAACTACAGTTAATTGTTTGACCATATTTTTATTACCTTTCCCTGTCCTTAAGAAGTCAAATCAGATCTGAAATATGATAAAAATCTGATCCTGGAGCAATTTTTTCACTACTATTGAATAGTAATGGTTATATTTGTATATTTTGTAACACCACTAACCCTCTAGTTCTATTTTCTTAGGGAAAAAAACAAGTTACAGTTGTACTGCAAATGATGAAACTATAACAAATATCTCTGAAATATTTGTTCAGGACTCTGAGGTGGCTGTTGCTGTCAAAAACACATCTGTAAATGTATCCTGACTTGGGTATTAAATGTATTCAATGCTAAAAGGTGTAAGAAGTTCAGCAAAGGGTGGAAAGGTTGTGTGCACACACTTTGTCACTAAACTCTAATGTAAGAAAAGGGTAAGAGCAGAGTTTTGGGTACTTCTAGAAAAGTGAAAAAACCTCCATGGCCAATTCAGTTTCAGTGCTGTGGGTGGACAGAAATGCAGGAAATCATCACCATCTTCCTTTGAACTTGCTTTTCATGTTTCGTAAGTGTACCAAAAATGTATCAAATTTGGGGGAGCTTAATTCAATCAAAGAGAAAAGGAATTGATGCCTCAGTTACCGCTTTTAATTTTCAAACCTACTGGGTCCTGATGAGATTAAGGAAAATCATTTCCAATATTTGAGGAAATGAAAGCATCTCCAGATATTACAGAAAGTCAGTAATGGAAACTGTTATGGTACAACACTGCTTGTTAGCTCTTATCAAACCATGTTTTGTTTTTTGTCACTACAGACCCCAATTTGCAGGTTACATTATAAAAATTTAAAAATCTGTCTCTCAGTACACTACTCTATAAACCTTCCCCCCCCAAAAAATTCACAGATTATTTTAAATAATCAATTTAAATCAATCAGATTATTGCACAAATTACTTAATGGTCTCCAACTTGAATCTATTGTTTCTATTTTTTTGCAAACCATCTACCTGTAACCTAAGAGTAATTTTCAGTACTAAATTTTACTTTGAAAGTATTGTCCATGCTTTTTATGAGGCATCCCAGTATTTTGATAGTCCTGCTTTACCAAGATATAGTTCAATATCTGCAATATCAGTATCTGATATTCCCTATGGTGAATGGGATACAGAGCTTTTATAAAGAATGTTTTATAAAGGAACCTTAATGTCTGGTTTTCTCAAGAAATTATCATCATGTCAGTTTTTGAATGAGTGCTTTGGACAAATTCATGATACACTGATGGTTTACAACATTCAAAATGTGTTGAAGGATGCCAAGCACTGTAATAGGAACTGAAATCAAAGTCAGGAAGTGTTTAGAAACACTTTTTTCGTCTCTGAAGGACACTGCTGTTTATCACAAAATTCCTCTTTTAAACATAAAAAGTTTAGACAAGTTGGATATTAAGCTCCAAACTCATTCATCACACTTTTGCTCACTGCTTGTCAGTTTGACAATTCCCACTGTGCAGCAGTGTGAACATCAGCTCACCTTTTCCAGCAGAATTCCGGAACATCACAGTTCAGGAGGGATTAAGACAGAGTGGCAGGCTTTGTTTTCCTCGCCTACATCCTGTATAGAATGCAATAATCAACAATCAAGACAGCATGGAAACGGCTTCCAGCAATAAAAAAAGCATTTTCATCAACTAGAAATGGCAGCCTTTTTAAGAAATTGACTTCACAGTTTAATAGTTGCTAGCACATCTTTCCTAAGGTGTTTATAAACAGACTTGAAGACAGTCCTGACTGCTGCACCCAAAAAGTGGCAGCAGCAATTCACCTAAGTGTCATTCATGGCTTGGAAAAGCTGATTCAAGGAAACCAAACTGGGTTTTTATTATTATTATTTTGTAAAAGTTGCATTTGACATAAAAAAAATAAAAAATAACATCAGCTGTCGAGCTCAGTCCTTCTCTCTGTAAGCAGAGAGTTGAGTTCACTGTTAAACGGGAAAGTTTCAGGTAATTCAGAAAACAACCTTCACTTGTGACACTGTCAGAACAGTTTTTTTGAATATAACACTGAAAAAATTCTGGAATACAGTTTCCATCCTCAAAGAAACATTCTCAGCTGTATCTGCTGCTCTCACTGGGGCTCCTGTTGTTGGAGTAGCTGCGATCGCTGTCGCTGTCGGAGCCGTAGGACCTGCAAGGAGAAAAGAGATTTAAATCCCTCAAAACTGCAGATTAAGCTTCAAATTTAAAATTGCATCATGTCAAAATGTTGTCACAGATAAGAAAACTCACCAGTCTTGTACAGGATTGTATTTCTATAAGTGAAGGATTCATTAAAGGATACTCAAAATGGAAATAATCATTAATTTCATATGAGGAAAACTCTGTGAAACTCAAATCAAATTGTAACTTCTTGCTTTCTCTGTTACAGCTAAAAACATCCAAAATTAATGTTTTTTTAAAAGCTAATTGAGCTGAGTGAGAAGTGTACTCTAACAAGTGGAATTTTACACTGCAAACATTTCTCAACTAGGTTCATTTCACAGATCCTTGATTTATATATTTAATTTTCTTGTTTGATGGAGGGTCTTAAAAATTAGGCCCCATAACCACAACAGAGTTGTGTTTGTGTGTCTGCAGCGTGGAAATTGTATTTCAAATGTTTTGGCTCCTCCAGACAAATTCCAAGCTCAGCACCTGGCCAAATGTCAACACAGAGCCCAGATGGTTTCAGACAAGCCACAGGACACGTTCAAATTACACAGAACAAGCTTTCAGAGACCTTCCAGCCTCCTGCCTGTAAGGGAAGCTTTCTAAGTTGAAAAGTTAGCATTTCTTAATTCCACACTGTTTCTCTGAAGCTTCTCAACATAATAAAGCAATGGTTTTTAAGTTTATTTCCACATTCTTTATTAAAATTCATTCATTTTCCCTCCAACACAAGATGGAAGTTGTCTTGTGCAAAAGGGTGAGAAAAGAGTCCATTAAGAGTCAATATAAAGCTGGGAAAAATTCATGAGGATAAAAATTTACAGTAGTTTTATAGACCTGTGTGATTTATGACAAATAGGGAGCATATTAAAAGGTATAAAACAAATCATCAGTGATATTAAATGTATCTACAACTCTCCATATCTCTGATCTCTGTGAAATGTGCTTGCTTACACTTATATAAATCCCCTGGACTGAAAAGAATACAATTTATTCTAAACCCATCAGATTTGCAGGTAAAAATATTTTTTCAAAATACATCCTACAAAGTTAAAAATTAAATCTAGATTGCAGCAAAACTTTTAATTTCCTTTCCAGATTGTTTTAAATCCACTTCTACAGCGTAACCAAAAAGAATTTACCATCCAGTGGAATTCTCTGCATACCAGGCAGCTTTTAGTCCACAACAGAGCACTTGATTTAAATCTTGAGAGCTATGTGGGTTTAAGAAACACTTGATATTATTAAAAAAACCCAAATCATAGAATCACGAGGTTGGCAAGGACCTTTGAGATCACCAAGTCCAATGGATAACCCAGCCCCATTGTCTTCACTATTAAATCACATCCTCAATGCCATTTCCATGAGTTTTTAACACTTCCAGGGATGGGGACTTCATCATTTCCCTGGGAAAAAGTGCTAATTTTGAATGCATGGATACAGAGAACTGCAAAGCAATCTTTCCTTCTCCTGGCTGCTTCCCCATCCTGATATTTGGTCAGAACTTCAACTTCCTCGCTCACACGCATGCTCTGATTTTAATTAGAATTTGTCTTGAATTATTATTTTGCTGAGTGTATTTCTTGTTCTTATGGGGAAAAACCAGCACTCTGGCCCTGTTAAACATCCTCTGTTTGTGTTCAGCAAATCCCTGTGCAGCAAAGCAGGGTCAGACCCACCTGGATCTCCGGTCATAGCTCCGAGATCTCCGGTAGCTGTCGCTCCTCTTGCTCCTGCTCCGACTCCTGCTGTAGTAACTGTCATAGGTGTAGGACCTGCTTTAAATGGGGGGAAAAGTAATTGTGAATTCACAGTTCTAAAATGCTGTTTTAAATGCTGGTTTAAAGGATATTTATATAGAGATATGAGGGACTGTATAGAAATTACCTTCATGGGTGTGGCAAACAATTCTACACCTTATAAAGGTTTCAACGAAACAACAATCTTCAAATAACAGTAAAAATCTCAAAATTTATTAGGAAGGACATACTAAGCATTTAAAAAGTTTTGTGCTTTCTCTTTTTTTTCTAGTAAAATTCTTATTTGCTGATACTTCTGAAAGGAAGCAAAGCAATTCAATTTATAACTCAATTTTATTTAAAAAAAAAAAAAGCAAATATGTTCACTGTTATAGCATTACCTGCAACTGTAATGCCAGGATGGTTTGGTTATTTTCAGCTTTTGAAAATGTCTTGTGCTCATTTTGCTTTGATTCAAGTTGCCATCATGATATTATAACAATAGTTTTAAGCACTGCAGATCCCTGGAAGTGTCCAAGGCCAGGCTGGATGGGGCTTGGAGCTCCCTGGTCTAGGGGAAGGTATCCCTGCTCATGGCAGGGGGTTGGAACTGGATCATCTTTAAGGTCCTGTCTAACCCAAACTATTCTGGGATTCTGTCAGATAAAAGTACTCTTAAGAAGTATTTTTATAAATAAATACATATTTAGATCTGCATTTGTATTACAGTATATATAATAAAATAGGTACTACGTACAATATATAATAGCATAATTTGCAATAATAATATAATAAAGTCTATTTTAAAGAAATGTAAATGGAAGTACACTTAGATGATTTGATGGGCAGCACATTTCTTGCAGAGTTTGTATAAAGGGACAATCCATACCTGGATCGACTGTGGTGACCATAGGAACTGCTCCTGGATCGGCTCCTGCTGTAGCTCCGACTGACAAAATCCAAACCACAGAGGGGTTTTTAGTCAACAGAAAGCAAAAGTGCTGGAGAGCAGGAGGAGAGGGGGGACAAGAGGACGAGAACATGTCTGGCACCAGCTCCAGCTGGATGAACTCACCTACGGCTCTTGTAGCTGTGGTAGGAACTGCTCCGGCTCCTGGAGCGATCCCTGCTGTACCAGCCCCGGCTCCGGCTCCTCGAGTAGCTCCTGGACCTACAGCCAAGGACACCAAGAGAGAACACAACTGAGGAGAAGAGCAGCAGAAAATGGGAACCAGAAGAAGTTAATAAGCTTTAGCTTTCTGCTAAATATTCATTCCATACTTGCTATGAGCCACTGAGTTAATCCAAAGGCTGGAGCCCCACTGCTCTGGGGCCAGGCTGGGAGAGCTGGGGGTGTTCACCTGGAGAAGGGAAGGTTCCAGGCAGATCTCAGAGCCTGAAGGGGCTCCAGGAGAACTGGAGAGGAACTCTGGACAAGGGCCTGGAGTGACAGAACAAGGAGGACACTTCACACTGACACAGGGTGCCCAGAGATTCTGTGTCTGCCCTGGATTCCTGGAAATGTCCAAAACCAGGTTAGACGGGGCTTGGAGCACCCTGGGATAGTGGAAGGTGTCCCTGCCCATGGCAAGGGGTGACACTGGATGGTCTTTAAGGTCCCCTCCAACCCAAACCACTCTGTGGCTCTATAACAGGACTGTTAAAAAACAAAAAAAAACAACCTGGAAAGCATTCCTTGAAAATATAAGAACACTGAATTCACCAGGGCTGGCTGTGGGAGCAGCACAAGCTTCTCACCTGTATGAATATGTAGAACTTCGGGATCGACTTCTCGAGTGACTGTAGGACATGGACCTTGTTCTGTGTCTGGATTTAGACTCAGATTTACTTCGTGACCTGCTGAGACTCCTGGAAGGGCTGTTGTCATCTCTGCTTGGAGATTCCTCCTCACTGGAACTTTCTTGGTTCCTCGGCCGACGATTTAGCCGGGCTGTTTTCCTCACTTCATCAAAAAGAGACCCAGGCCTTACTTTATTTTTTGCCTTTATTTCAATTCTTAAACCTGCTGGTTTAGGCTCTGGTGCTGATGCTACATTTTTAACCTCCGTGGTCGTACTAATTGTTGCTGGTTTTAAGTTACCAACACCTTGCAAAGGCTTCCATTTATTATCTATCATATTGCTTGGTGTATTTTCAGAAATTTCACTTTTTAAACCACAGTCTTTAGCACCAGACACAGGGGCAGAGTTATTTTCTTGCCTTCCCGTTTCTTTTTCTTCTTTAATATTAATAAAGTCTCTTATGTTGTTTCCCAGTTTGACAGCATCTTGCTCAGGAGGCTCAACCTGTAACTCTTTTTTTACACCGGTACTCAAAGGTTTAGCAGTGAGAATGACAGGAGACAAAACATCCACATCCACCTTCCCTGGCGAGTTACGATCCGGAGTACAAATCTCCATGTTGTCATCTGTCTGAATAACATCTTCCAGCCCATTCTGGTTATTTTCTTGTTTAATCTCACTTTTGCAGGCAGCCACGTTTATTCCTGAGTTTAAAATACCAGTTGAAGAGCTTGTTTCAATAGGCTCTTTATTAAGGTTGCTGTGATCTGGCGAGGCCCCACATGTGGTGTTTTTATCTAAAAGGTTTTCATTCACACACGACTTTTCACCATTTCCTATTTTATCTGTGAATATTTCATCCTTTTCATAAACTTGTTTTTTATCCTTTATGTCCCTGCTAAGCTGCTTTTCTTTTTTATCATCCTTGGTAACCGGCTTTTCATTTATCTCATCGTCCTCTTCTTCCCCGAACTCAAGTGGGGGCTGCCAATGAAACATTTCTTTTCTTTTTTGGACTTTGTGTTTTTTCTCCTTTTTGCCTTTTGATTTTTCTTTTGCCTTTTTGGAATGTGATTTTTTAGGAGTCTTTTTCAACCCATGTTTGTGTTTTTTTGACTTGCCTCGAGTGCCTGCTGAGCTGGAACAAGAACTCTCAGATTCAGAAGATGACAACTGTTTGCTTGTCTTCCACGCGCAGTCAGAACCCAAAAAGCCCTCCGAGGAATTGGATTGTTTTTTTATCCTTTTGGTAACACTAAGCTCCGTGTCAGACCCTGAGGTGGCCTCTCCTTCTTCCTTCCCAGAGGAAGGTCTGGAATCCCCCCTATTATGTTTTGCCTCTCCTCTTTCGGAATTCGACTCCGAGTCCCATTTGCTACCTGAGTAGGATTTGCGTTTTGTTTTTGCACCACCTCTGGGCTGCTCCGAGCATTTTTCCTTAGCTGCTTTCTTTTTAGAGTGATCAGAATCCCGCTCACCTTTGCCTTTCTCCTCCCCTCTCTCAGAACTTAAGCTGTTTTTATCCTGTTTCTCAGCATTCCCTTCTAATGGAAAGCGGCCTTCTTTTTCTTGGACGGCTTTGGCTTTGGCAGAGCGCTCGCTGTCGGAGGAGAAGTCTGAAGATGACAAACTATCACTCTCCTTCAACCCCTGGGAAGACTCGTCGTAGTCCTCTGGATGTTTGTAAGGCAAAGTGCTTTCAGAGCTCGTTTCCTGCCTCAGTTTGAGCCCCCGAGCTTTGGGATCGCTGGATGTGGATTTCCTTTTGTTCCTGTGCCTGTCCTCATCGCTGAGGGAATAGTCGGACGTGGACTCGCTGTAGCCCGACCTGTCACTGCGGTATTTACTCGGGGATGGTGACCTGCCAGAAGAAGATTTTGTCCTTGAGCTTGATGGGCTTCTAGACCTTGAGTAAGATCTGGAGTATGAGCGGCTTCGAGAGGATCTGCTCCTGGACCTCGGCCAGCTCTCCGAGCTCCTGTCACTGCGGCCTTTGGAATAACCGCTCCGATCGCTCTCCGAGCTCCTCTCCTGCTTGCGGTAGGAGGAAGAAGTGTTGGCCTCTTTAACGACCACCAAATTGTAATTAGTTTGGGTGGGAATTAAGTGGGTTGTTTTAGCTTTCATCTCCTGAATTCGCTCATACGATGGCTTCCAAGGTTTCTGCCCAGGTTTCCACCTTGAAGGTGGGGGGCTGTCACTTAAGGGTATGACAGGGAGGTTTTCTGGGACAACCGGTGGCACGATGACCTTGTCACTGGGCAGTATCACTGCTCGGACAGGCTCGGCAGTCTTGGTCAACTTAGTGTCGTTTAACCGTGCCGAAATATTTCGTGGAGAATTGGGAACAGTCTTTTGCTGCCTGGGGTTAGAACTTGACCGTGACCTACTTCGGGATCGCGATGATTTAGAGGCTGATCTTGATCTAGAACTTCTTCTGGAGTAAGATCTTGATTTAGATCTAGACCTGGATCTGGACCTGTAGTACGATCGGGACCCTCTGCTTGATAAAGATGACAAGCTCTGGTCTTCTTTATCAGATTTGGACCAGTCTCTCCTGGATGAACGTCTGGAAGACAATGAGGAAGAACGAGATTTCCTCTCACGATCACAAGATGATTTTGTCCTCCTGTGGAAGGAATGAGAGGATTCTACATCTGATGAGGCTGATGTTTTCTTTTTCTTTGTTTGCTTGTGCTTCTTGAAATGCTTCTGCTTTTTAGATTTCTTTTTATGCTTCACCTTCTTCTTCTCTTTCCTGTGCTTCTTGTGATGGCTGGAGTATCTCACAGTGCTTAGATCAGCATAACCATTATGGGACCACGACCTGGATCTCCGGGATGCGCTTCTCTCATCCCATCTGCTTGTACAGGGGTCACTCAACCTGGAAAACAAACAAATAAACCCCAGACTAAGTGCAAATTCTTTAAAATTCTTTAGATAAATTAAGTATTTTTAAATTTAAATTTTAAGTAAGTTTATATAAACCCTAGCACACACACTTTAATACCAGAGAATTGCTTTGAGTTCCTTACACTCATTTTAAGATATGGAATTGCATCACTATCAAGAGCTACTTCTCCCTAAGAAATAAATCAGCCAACACCAGCAAATTGTGCATATTTTAGGACCTGTGTACAGAGATTTAAGGTTTAATTGCCCCAGTCTGCTGGACTTTGAGCTCTAAGGATCCTGAACAGCAGGGTCCTTAAACCACATTTAAATACAAGTTTTAAAACATCTCAGTACATAAAAAAGAATAACCAGAAACATTTACAATTATACACTAATAGTCAGATATAATATTTTTAAGTTTTCCTTTTAAGATTTATCTCTCATAATTTGATAGAAGCTCATATTTAGTATCAATCCATCAGGAATTCTGGAGAGCTGACTTCCATCCATCACACAGTTCACAACTGCTGAAAGAACGTACAACTAAAACAATAAATGCTTCGTGGATTTGATTGTTTTACTTCAAAGAAACCATGTAATCCACTTTGAGGATAAAGAAATCACTGAATCCTTAAGGTTGGAAAAGACCTTTAAGATCACCAAGTCCAAGCACCAGCACCACCACATCATTCAGCACTAAACCATGTCCTCAGGTGCCACATCCATGTGTTTTCTGAACAGTGTCAGGGACAGTGACTTCACACTTCCCTGGGCAGCCTGTCCCAGCATTTTCTGTGAAAAAAATAAATTCCTAATATCCAATCTAAACCTCCCCTGGCACAACTTGAGGCTGTTTCCTCTCCTCCTGGTACTGATGTGGCACATCTATCAGGGCTTGCCAAAGGCCAGGACATCTCAAAGCAGTGGTGTCATGGGGTAGCTTTACCTTTAAGGCAGCTGAGGAAAGAGGAGAAGTTGAAGGTGGTGATGGCTGATGGGAGTTCTTTCTTCTGACTAATTATCAGTCATTTCCAAGAATTGACAGTAGATCTGACCATTAAAAAGTGAATTCAACTTGTAAACACCCCCTTAAGAAGTACAGACAGTGTTCTCTCGATCTCTTTTCGCTTCCGGCTTTTGCAAGGTAACAAAGCTGTGGTGGCCTCTCCCCCTCCCTCCAGGCCGACAAGGCCGCGGGGTGGAGGGGGAGGGGGGGAGAAGCGCGTTGGTCAGCCGAGCTTGGTTTGTAGTTGTTGCTGCTAGACTGAAACCTGATACTATGAACTCTTGTAGCATTTTAAGCCTCTAATTCTTTTACTACTTTGAGTAAACGTACAGATTACTCCTTCTCTCAGAACGACAGAGAGAGAGAGAGACAATTAACATAGAGAAAACATCATAGAACCACCAATGCAACAGTGAGGAAAAGAGTTAAGTTTTAAATAAGAGAGAGAGAATAAGAAGATGCTTAATAGCTGAAATATCTTTTTGTTAAAGCTATGGAGATGGACAATAATCATATAAGAGACTCCTGTAATTCATGATAAGAATATTGGGAGGAATAGAGTATTCAAAGTGTAAGTTTTGAGCAAAAGAGAAAGAGTTTGGCATACTGTGAGTTGCTGGAATCAAGTAGAGTGAAGATTTTGAGGCCTTGGGGGCAAAGAGAAACTGTTTTCCAGGAGAGCTCACAGAAACAGATGAAGAGGACTTCTGCCTTTGAATAACTCATCCTTAAAAATGAAATCCCAAGACTTTAGTGACCCATGCACACCTCGGAGAGATGTGAGATGGGAGGAGAAGATCTAATGACAGATTTCCGGGCAGCTGGCATTAGAGAAATAGAAAACTATGACAAAAAATAGTTTTCTAGTGAGGAACTCCATAGATCGGCAGAAAGAGACTTCTGTTTCTCTATAAAGACTGATGAAAAGACTCTAACAAAAATTGAGACTGTTTTTAGCCACCAAAGTTCTAAAGTTATTTGTCTCTATGTTATCATGTCATGTGTACAAAGAAATGGTCAAAAATGTAAAAGAAGGGGTTTTCTGGAAATTTACTCTAGTGTTCTTATTCTTGTAGTCTGTTAATAAACTGTCTTTATTCCTTTTAAGTTTTAAGCCTGTTTTGCTCTTGTTTTAATCCATATCTCACAACAAGAAATAAGTAATTTCTTTAGTTACTGGTTTAAAACCACGACAAGTGGAGAGGCTCTTACTTGTCTCCTTTGCTCCACTTCTCCCCGCTGGGTGCTCGGTACGTCCGCAGCCTCTGCATCTCCTCCTTCCAGTGGGGAGGGGTCTCGCTGCTCTCCTCCTCGTCGGACTCGGAGCAGGAGCGGGAGCGTGGCGGGGTGTGATAGCGCTGGGACAGCAAACACACACAGCTGCACGAAGTGTTTTCTTACAGAACTACAGAATCTTTTATACTCAGAGCATTCTGCAAAGCCTGAGAGAGGCCAGCAGCTCACCCAGCTTTTCGAGACATGAAAGGGAGAATCAAGGAAGAGGCCATGGATTCTCTTTTGGGATAACACAATTACTACAGATAACCACCCTCGTTTTTAAAGCACAGATGTTTTTTAGTCAGGCACTTCATGGTTTGTAGGAATAAAGACAAAACCCCATTTAAAGAGTTACTGCTGTTCAACTCTTCAGAAATGGGAATCCAGATTAAGTCTTTAAAGCAATTTAAAAAATAGAAAACTAAACAAAAAAACTCACAATAAAAACTCCCAAACTCTTTCACAAAAATGCTTCACATTTAAAAAATTATGCATAGGCAGAACATTTAAGTAGGCAACAAGAGCTACTTGTGCAGCAGAGAAAGGAGAACTCTGCTATTGCTAACTCATTATTTTCCATTACCCAGTGGGATACACACTTAGGTGAATTCTGTGAGGAAATCAGATGCTTCTTGGCTCAATAAAAGCACATCTGGATTTGACTCAATTATTTTGAGCCACTTATGAAAGCAGTAAAAATGGGGGGTGGGAAAAAGTGTTATCTCCCAGAACAAAACCACAAAGATGCATGTATTTATTTATCCAGGTAATTACTAAAGGTTTTAGACAAAATCAAGATAAGCTATCACTCAGCTTCCCTATTGTTCCAACTGAAGCAATGACTACTTCAAAAACAGCTTTTACAGAAGAATGGCCTAAAAGATTACAGGGTGTCATGGACCTCCCTAATTGTCACATTTTATACTCTGGAGTCACGTGGAACCTACAAACAAGTATTATGAAAAACATGAATGAAGTTCACCTGGACAGAAACTGGGCTAATAAAGACTATTAGAGATGGAAGAAAAACGTGTTTCTCCAACTGCCAGCCCTAAATGATATCTTTTTTCATTCTTAATTTTGCTGAGAGGGTGCCAGAATGATTTTAAAAAAAAAGGTAGAAACCCCAATATCTGTCAGAAGCCAATTCCACTCCACTTTAAGTTATTTTTTCCCAAGTCTTTATTTATGTATTTCAAAACATTCCATTTAGTCATTTTGTTCTCTAAACAATCTTTAAGTAAAAAGATAGTAACAGGAAGGATGGAAAAGAAGTGTTATAAAATCAACTACCTGACAAGATTTCAATGCTTTCTAAACTGGATCCTACAACATGTAAATAAAATGTCATACAAAGCCCTCCAGGGAAATTCAAAGCTCAAAGTCAGGGAAGATACTCTGGGTGAGAGGAAATAAAGAAATAAATAAAATTGTCACATACTATTGTGCCTCTTCCTTTAATTTTTCGTCCAGATTTAGAGACTGATGGTTTCTGGTCAGTCAGAACTGGTGCAGCATCAAGAAGCTTCCTACATAAATTAATAAAGTATGAAGTTACATAGCAAAAAAACCAATTAACTTTCAATTAGTTTAAGTTAAAAATGAGAAATATTCATCATCTTATTCATTCATTTTCAGACAGAATTCAGTGGGTTTTTTTACAAGAAACAAAGCAAGAGAGTTCTGCAACAAAAGGCAAATCAACATGTATTTGTTTTCAACCAAATGTGCAGCCTGATCTCTTGACACAGAAATTATTGCTAACAATGAACTTGCAAAACACTGTCACAAAAGGTTAACTTGTGTTAGGGGCACAAATCCTGAGGACAACACAGGCAGAAGAGTTTCAGGATCTCAGTTCAAAGGTTCTAAAGCTTTGCTTCTTTCAGTTTGTGCAATATCCCCAAAAGTTGTTAGTGAATCTCTGGGAATGTGAGTGATGTTCCAGGAAAAGACTTACAGGAGACTGTACCATTAAGGGAAATTAAAAACCCAACACCAAACAAACCCAACACTGATTTTAGAGCTGTCTGGCACTGTAATGGATTAGCTCAGTTACAAAAGCAAGGAAATTTGACAGTGGAGGTACAAAACACACTGAAAGTATCTCGTGAAATTGTGACTTCTTTGTAGCATTTTCTCTTATTCTCAAACACTGTTAAATCATGAAATTCCAGGTGATTGATTCTCAACCAAAGTTTCTTCATCAGTCTAAGAAAGATGAAAAATCACCTCTTCCAATCTCAAGTTTCCTTTGCAATCAAGCATTTCCTGTGGTTTGCATTGCATGATTACTTCTGAAATTATCCATTAATTGTTTTTAATTGAGTTTAACATCCTTAAAGACCAATGAAATCATCTCGAGATCTCACTGAAAACCCCTGGCACAGGTCACAAGGAATATTACAAAGGAAACTGTAAAAAGGACAGTGAAACGACCTCATGCAGCAATTCTGACACTGCAGTCAGCAGCACCAGAAAAAGAATGTTAACAGGAATATTTCATGCACAGTTTTCAGCAAGTCAGAGTAAAAAGCTCAGAGTTCCTTACGGTTCAGGCTCTACATTGACAACAGGCACATCTCTTCTGAGCAAAAATCTATTTTCAGGCACTGGGGGAATTTCTTCAGGACGTACCACGGGCTTGTCCCGCTTTGTGCTAAGGTCGACTTTGTCTGCGACATCGCTCTTGTCTGAAAGGCTGCTAAAGGAAAGAGCAGAGTGAGAAATCACAACCAGCTGGGAAAATCCCTTTTCCAACTGGATTCCATGACAAGATGCATCTAACTTAAAGTTGGCTCAACAGCCAAAATGTGTTCCACAACCTATTTTAGGCTAAAGGGAGGATGGGACACTATTACCAGAGAGCAAGTTCAGTTCTTGCTTTACAGTAAATAATTCTGCTTTTCATTTTCAAACTGTTGTGAAATATTTTTAAAATCTAATCAAATATATGTACAAAGTTCTGCAACTTGCCTAAAGTCTCACTTTTACACAGGTGTGCTGAGCCCTGAATAGTTTCACATGCTGGGATTTAGTAATTTCAACATCACTCTTCCTTCTATCTACAAAGATCTTCAATTTCATGGATAACTCAACAAGCTCAGCTTTAGGGTTTTTTGTTTGTTCATAAAATCACACACCAAACCCCAAACTTAAAAGCATTTTCATATTTAATGCTTGAGCACCTCACAAAAACACAGCAGAATTCCCCAGATTTCACTGCAGTTGTTAAATTTAAAAGACCAGTCACCGTCTTTGGCTTGAGGTTCGCTTGCACCTTGGATCCTCTTTCTTCCTCTCCTCCTTCCTTCGTTTCCTGGACTGTTTGGTTTTAGCTCTTCTTTTCCGCTTCCTCCTCCTGCTCCTTTCGTTCTCAGCCTCACTCTCAGATGAGGATTCTGTAGAGCTGGATGCACTGGAGGAGGACTCTGAGGCTTCTGAGTCAGAGCAAACTTTCTTCTTCTTCTCCAAAGCTTGAACAGATATTTTCAATTTACACTGTGCATGTGTGTGTGTGTAAAAGCACAGAGCACACAATTTTACAGATGTGTAAATATACAAATGGGTCATTTTAGAGAAGCTCTGTGAACTTTTTTACAATATAAAAGAATCATAATAAAAATTCATCTATTGTGCCCAGTCTAAATCTATGTTGGTGTGACAAATATCCACCAGCAAAGACAGACTATGCAGATAAGCAAAGGCTACTTACAGTAAAAAAAATCAGGTTTTTTGGAAACAATGCACAGGTTGCAAATCAAGGATTAGGAACAAAGTAGCAACCAGCTCAGTTATGTATTTTTTATTTGTAAAACATTGTCATTTTCTCTTTTCTGCATCCTCACACTTTTACACTATGACTCCTTTTGACTTTCTCTAAAGGACATAAATAACCACCTTATCCTTAAGGAAAATCAGAAATTAGTTAGAAAATGCAAACTCATCACACTCCACTAATTCACAGAGACTGTCCAAACATACATTTAAGATCATTTATTCTCTATGAATCTTTGTGAAAAGGAAAATAAGCTTGACCACGTATATTGCATATCTTAACTTTACAGAAACTGAAAATAAACCTTTGGAAAGCGCACAAAATCCAACTTTAAGAAAAGTGCATTTGTGTCTCTCTTTCAAACACAAAAAAAATGACTTTGCATTCCTTTCTGAGTTTGTCATGTCAACCTCTAACATGAACAGGGGACAAATGTTGAGGGCAGAATAAATTTGTTTTTTCTGTGCCTTCCTCTCCTACACCAACAGTTACATTTTACAGGCTCGTAAGAATTAATGAAGATTCTACACATTTACCACAATGATTTTTAGCTGTTGGAATTTTTGTACTCTCTGAGAACATGAACATTACTAATTTTGGGAAGTCTGGCACTCACCATCTTTAGCTGATCTGGTGACCAGCACCCCGCAGTCAATGACTCGGACGTCTGCGTAGGGCCTGCTCGCAGTATCGGTTTTGAGATTTTCTATCTGTTCTATGACTTCAAACCCAGAAATAACCAGTCCAAAGACAACGTGCACACTGCAGAAAAAAGGAATTTACAAAGTACAAAACAGCTAGGAGTCGCTGTAATGATTTTCCAATTAATTTCATATTTAAAAAGTCAGTCTGAGGTAGAAACATTTACCTCTTAATGCATTAAATAAGATTTTTAAAAATTATTTTAACTTTAACACTGACAATAATTCTAAGATTTTTTGCAATGTGAAACAAAGACCCACTCTGACATCAAGTATTTCCTTCAAATTGAAGCAGCCTCCTCTCCTCTACAAAGGCAGGGTAAACAGATTATAATTCCTAACCCAGCCTTCTATTTCTGCAGTTTTGTGCAACAGAGATCAAGAGCCCATCGATAAACATGACAAAAGTCCTCCCCAGAGAAGAAGAATTTATAGGTCTCTACAAACCCAAGATACAATTTCCCCCGGCATAGCAGGGACAGTTAAAATAAAGGAATCCTTGGTTTTGTTCTCTGGTACCACATTTCTCTTTCTGTCTCCCATCTGCCCCATAAATTTTAGGGATAAAAACATGCTCCAAAAGAGATGACTGCTCAAATATATTCAACTCGCCAATTCAACCCCCAGATTTATGGGCTGAGGGCAGCAAGCAGTTTTATAGAAATAATCTTAGGATTTAAGACAATTCAAGTTCTTGTCCAGCTTTAGGAAATAAGTCGCGACTTGAAATTTTTATAGAACTGAAACTTTTGTTTTCCATCCTGTCCTATTGTATAATCTTCCACAGAATTAAGGATTTGTTTCCCCATTGTTGCCTACTTTCAATATAACCCTCAAACTTCAGCAATCATTTGAGAAATTGGAAAGGATTCTTACCCATCGAGATGAGGAGCAGGTTTTGTTGTTCTGTTGGACAAACAGCAAGATGGGAAGATGGTAAAACAAAACAGAATCAGGGATTCAGATGAAGTAAAAGAGGAGAATGACACAGAAAAAAAAAAAAAAGAAGTGAAGGTAAGACAAAAATAGTGAAAAAACACAGTTAAATACATGGAATTAACTAATTAAAATTACAGATTATACACACAGGCTTTCTTAAACTTTTACATGGTATTTCTTTGAAGTTTAGCTAAATGTGCATACTGAAAGCTATACCAAGTATCATTTCATGCATGCAGTAAACAATTTCCAAGTAAATACACATTTAATGTAGCTTTACAATTTTTAATCACAGAGGAGATACAATTTGGTGATAAATATTAGGTGACCAGTGGGATTTAAATGTTTCTGAGCTTGTTAGCTTCTTAGATTGCAAGGTCACTTTAAAGACAGTTTATTTAAAAAAAAAAAAGTTATGATATATGAGAGATTCTCTGCTTCCCCTCACCTCCCACCACTTCTTTCTCACTCCCCATTCACCTGCTTGGCCTCCTGGCTCAGAATACAAAGCATTATTTCTGTCTTAAATCATCAAACACTTCAGCTCAAAAACTCACAGCTTCCCAAAATCACAGACATTCTGTGCCACCTACACTTCACTGATAAATGCAGATTTCCTCCCTCTTCTTCAACTTCTCACACTGAGCTTGAATGAAAAATGCCTTTTGTACAAATCTTTTGGATTCTAATACTGTGAATCCTTTTCCAAAACCAAACTGAAGTTACCTCTCCAAGTGAGCCTGAATTCCTGCTGCACAGGGGATCCTGCTATGCAGGAATATTGAGTAAAGAACATCAGAACCTGCTCAAATATTGGCGGAGAAATAGAAATCACTTTTGAAGTTATTTTAATATGTGAAAAATTCTTCCTTTTTCTCCTCCCAAGCACTATTGTGTTTATTTTAAAGCCTTCTTCCAATGAACTCTCCTCTCTCAAAATAAATAATCACAGGTGATTTTTCTAAATTTACAATTACACAGATTTGGTATGAAAAAATAAGTTTTTCACTGCTAGAATACAATATTACTTCTTCAACAACTCTCTTCCTTAGAGTTTTGAACTAATAGGTCAAAAAACACTGCAGTGCTGAACACATCCCAAAAGGTGGAACTGTGAATCAGGAGTGTTTACACTCCTGATTTTTCTTTTAAGCTCCAAATGTCAACCAGCCCATCCACTTCTGTAATACTGAACAATACAGAAAACTTCCTTGGGTTAACACAGGGGAATAAATGCTATTAACACAACATTAAATTTCTCAATAGCAGTGGGTGTTCTTTGATTTTTCCTTGCTAACACAGCATATTGCCACAAAGAGGAAAATCCTTATGGCTTTTGAAGCTCTTGAAGCAAGAGTTAACTGCATTAACAACCTGCTGTTAAGTAAACAGTTTAAGTGGGTTTAATTATGAAGCTGATTTAAAGGAGTGAAAAAAAATAGAAGTGGGTTACTTCAATGAAACCAACAGTAGTGAAGACTTAGTGTTTAGCATTAGCTGGAAACAGCAATAGGCTCCAACCCAGAGCTGGGGAGGCTGCAGGTGCTCCTGCCATGCTGCAGCAGCATTTGAGACTAATTAAGCAAATTACCTAAGCAGGAGCTGCCTTTAGACTGGTCCTTACTGAGCAGAGAAAGGGGGGGCTGGTGCATTAAAACCCATGCAGAGGCTTCCCCACTCCCCAGGCAATTTGAGAGATAAAACAGACAGGGTTTCTGTCCTGGTTCACCAAGAGAGAACATGAGGAGAAGCTCTGGCTCAAAGGGAAACCTTTCATATGCACCACAAGGACCTGGGTGAGTGAAATTCCCGTGGGAAGCAGAGCCCCAAATCCCTGTGGTGCCTTTGAAAGTTTTCTTGCCTCAGTGTTAGGGCTGTAATCTGACATTTATTCTGCAAAGATGCACTTAAAAAAAAACATTTCAAGGTTTTCTGCATCAATCCTTGAATATTTGCTTTGGCTTCAGAACTTAACCAGGAGCAAACCTACCTCCTGTCTTGGCACTATGGAAACCTAAAGTCATGATGAGTTCATCCCCCAAAATAATATTTTATTAGAACACTTCTATATAGAGCTCTCATCATTTAAACCATTCAAAATCTGCCTTTTAATAGACACTCTTATGCAAGTTATTTACAGAAGGACAAATACCTTCTTCACTCAAGTTTAAATTGGTTTAAGATACTGTTGAAGAAAAAAATCATCTTTTTGATAAAAGCACGTTCTCACCCACCCCCCCAAAGAACCTCAGGCCTAACAAAGGGTTCAATGCACATAACAATATGATCAGAAAAACAAGAAAGATAAAAACAGAAAGAAAAGGAAAGGACACAGCCTTAGAGGAATGAGACATTACCTTTGGAGCGCACGATGTAACACTGTTTCTGTAAATTTTACACAAAAATGGCAGAAATAAATTGTAATACATTTTCAGACAAAACTGAGTCTACGTTTTATTAAATACAAGTTTAAAATAAATATTAATCAAGTTGTATGCAGAAAAAGGATGCCTAAAAGAGGGCTCTAAATTTTCTTTAGAATACAAGGTACTTTGAAAACTAAAGTTCTCCCTAAAAACAAAAAGAAAACTCAAGACAAAACCTGCTTGCAAAACTATTGCAAAAACAGAAAGAGAATTCCCCCACTCCCCTCTAAGTCTCGATCCAGCAAAAAATGCCCAACTTGAAGCAGAGGAATAACCAGTTTCTGTGGGTTTATTCACATGGTTGCAGTTCCACAGGGGTTCAAAGGTTCCGCTGAATCCATTCCTAAACAGAAACTTCCAGGCTGGCACACGAACGTTTGGATTCACAAAGGAAATGTGTGCAGCCAGGAAGTTCACAACTTCAGACATTTCATAATTAGCTGACATCCTCCTCATACTATGAAGCTTTTCTACAACTAAGAAAAATCAGTGTTTTCTGTAAAATACGTGCATTGATTGCTTCTGTCCAGAATTTCAGAACAAAAACCACACTGCAGGTGCAATAAAGCCCCAACAGCTGCAGCAGCTGATACTGGGTTTGTCCTCTGGTGTTAATTCTGAGCAGCAGCAGTGTTTGAAAACTGCATCATCAGCTAAGCTTCCAAACCCCACCCCCCCAATAAACTATCAGTGATTAATTATCTCTGCATGGTCAAGTGCCAAAATGATTTTTTTTGTTATTGATTACAGATTAAATTATCCTGGGAATGTTTTTCCATAAACTTTTGATCAAGCCAATGGGACCTGCTTGTGTGAGAAGTGCACATGTACCAATAATGCTCAAAAATAATGCAACATCAGCCCCTTCCATTCGAAATTTTTTCAGTTTTGCATTAGTCAACTATTTAATAATTAGCTCAAATTTTATTCACAGAAAAAAAAAAAAAAAAAAAAGAGAAAGGGATATTATTAACTGTTGATTAGAAAAATACCTGGTTTGGAACACCAAAAAGACATGAACTACTTTTAATGAGCTGGTAACATTCAGAAATAATTTGTCAAATCAAAACAAGAGTCCTCCCAAATTATTTTATCCTTCATTTAGCAGATCAAAGTAGTTCCTTTGTCTCAATTTATGAACTGGGCATGGTACCGCACATTAAAACATTTTTAAAACAAAAAATCCTATTTAGTTCTGAGTAAGAAAGCAGAGCTTGAGAGACACATTAAACTAACAACACCCTCAATAAGGAAAAAAAATTAAATCTGTCAGTAATAGAAAATCAGAGTCAGGTTTTAAATAGCTGTGGAACAGAGAGGCAAGAACTCCAAGCATTTGAACTGATAAGGAACAGAATCCAGGACTCCTCTTTAGGCTGCACTAAGGGCTTATTCCCCAGCAAACTCCACAGCTGAACAAGGCAAAAACGTAATTATTACATAAAATTTCTCTCTTTTAACAAAGAGATTACTTTGGTTTGCTTCCTAGAGCTGCTTTACTCTTCCTTCTGGAGGTGCACTTGTGGTTTGCTACAAATGGAACTTGGCAGATTTGGTGTGAGAAGGGAAACAGAGCTGAGCCCGTGGGAGGATCAGAAGTCTCATTAATTCAGACTCAGACTTTATTCCCTCATTTTCACCAGAGCTGTGATTTTGTACTGTGGATTTCCTCACTGGCAGGTGGGGAATGGCCACAGGAATGATGGAATAGCTCTAAAGAGACAAGATACTCCCAGATGAGCTGGACTGAGAAGGGAGCACATGGCTCCAGAACACCACCCAAAGGAATCCAGCACTGAGCTGGAATACCCAGGAACACTGAAGACCTCAGCTCAGTTTGTGCAGTGCTCTAGATGTGCTCCCCCAGGAACTACTGCTGATGTTGGCAGCAGCAATTCAAAGCAGCTGCTGGAGATACAGAAAAAGGAAAGATTCTGGAGTGGTTCCTCTGCTCCATCTTAGGGATTCTGTACCTCAGTACCCACATGGAAACAGGATAGTTGCAGATTAACATCCCCAGATGGTTTTAGAACACTTAAAAAAATCACCAAGGGTTCTACAGGAAGTTATTTACAAAAAAAAAAAAAAAAAAAAAAAAAAAAAAAAAAAAAACTCAAAGTGGGGCTCCCTGAAAATACAAAGAGGCAATTTCTAACCTGGTGCCTTTACGACTTTCTTCAACACAAGCCTGCAATGAACTGCTACAAACCTTTGGGTGAAGAAAACTGAAACTGCAGTATTTCACAAATCTAAAGGGATTCTCACTGGGTCCTTTCTGCTGGACTGCAAAATGCTGTGTTCCTCCAGAGCAGGAAATGTTTCTCAGGCACATGAGAACAGACTTGGCCTATTTACAGCACATGTGCATGGAACTCACAGTCCTCCCTCAGCTACACATTCTCCTTCCCACCCAACTGTTGCTCCTACTCAAGTAAGGGAAAAAACAAAAAAGAAAAAGGAAAATTAGTCTACAAGCATTAAACCCAGCACTTCTGATACTACACAGACACACTTCTGACTCTTTCTACCTCTGCACTGTGCCACTCTCCACCAGTGCTTTGATTTCAGTCCATGCTTTTCCCTGAAGCTTCCTAACATCACTTCCACTGCCTTTTCCATGCCCAGTTCTCAATGCTGCCCATAAATCTTCCAATCTCTTTCATGCCAGAGAAATTCCTGACTACTCCAAGAAAGCTGATGATTTTTTAGGATGGGTCAAATGCCTGTTTACGTTAAGATAAGCCTGGAGATTCTATTTCAACTAAAACTGACCTTTTAAAATCAACTTTTAACAGCTTCTAATCATTGCAGTCTTGTTGTGCCTGGTTTGTTGGTGCAATATGCCAAAGAGACATTTGCTGCCTTGTTCTTGTAAAGATTCATTATTCCAAATAAAACTTTTCTGTGGTGAGCAGGGAATTCTAATGAATTAACACTACTGTTATAGGCAGGATCTTAGCTATTATTTTAGCCCTACTTGGACAAACTGCTATATAAAAGCAAATCACTTATTTGCACTCCTTATCTACTACAGCAGACGTGTGCAAGATACAGAGTTCTCATCCCTGAAAACAAATGCAGAGCTCTAAAGAAGCTCAGATGAACTACTTCCCTTTCTATAAATTTAATCAATGAAAATAAATAGATACAAATATTAAAAAAACATCTGAAGGCAACCACTGCAGATTGCCTATCACACACTTCTCAGGTTAAACATTTGAAGAATATTTTTCCTAATGATAAACTACAGAGAAACTGAGCATTACTAAGAAAAAACCCACATTTTAATTTCAGCTTAAAGTGCAAAGGAAGAAAATATTTTATTAAAGGAAAGCTCTATAGATACACTGTATATTCCCTAATGCAATCAGACAAATGCCACCCAGCAAGACTAACTGCTTTAATAAACTGCATTTTAAAGTGAAGGCAGAAACTGCCTAGATAAAACCTTTAGGAGCTGTTTCCCACTTGGAATCCTGATTCTCTTCCCTGGCTCCAGGGCAGGCTGGTGTCTTTCCAGACATTAGAGATAAATCTGCATGGGCAGGCAGGTAAGGCAAGAGCTCCAGAGCATCCTCATCCTGAAGGCCACAGAGGACACCCCAGGAGCCCAAACCAGCTCTGGATTCCTACAGGCAGCTGAGGTGAATTCAGCTCACGTGGAAGTTTTTGGGTCTCTTACTCTGCCTCAATTCCCACCAAACTCACGTTTCTCCTTACAGTGATTCTATTAAAAAAAAACCCAGAATTTTTCAAGGAACCTGCATCTTTCAAAATACTTCTGCATTTCATGAAAATGCTTTTAAATAATCCTCATTTATTGTCCTGTATGAATTATAATTTAGTATCCAACACAACCTTGTGTTGTTTTGGTGTGTGGGGGGAGACAAGGTGTTTAAATCTGATTAAACAAGCTGAGCCTACCAAGCATCAGGGAAAGGAGATGACTTTGTAATCCAATGGAGGAGAGAAAAGAAACTTTAGAGCCCTCAAATGACAGCTGCTTGACTGATGTGACATCATTAGGTTTTCACGTTTAATGTTCAGATAAGCTTAAAAATGGAAAATGAAGGCAAGAGAACCCAAAGGCAAGTCATCAAGTGAAAAATAATGAACCAACGCCTTCAGAGAGCTTATTAAGCCATGGAGTTGTATTTATATAAACTGTTTTCCATATTAATGTGCACACAAATCCTTTCAGATTTATTGTAATGAAGCACAACATCTAAAATTTCCTTTGAAGGGAGCACAAAACAAGCTTCGGAAACAATTTTATCTCTATGGAATGTCTGAACAGCAGTAACTGAGAAAGACTTGCTTTTAGGTTCCTATGCATCTTCCATTTTTAGGACATTTTTTAGGGAAAGACCTAAAAATGTTTCTTATCTGAACGACATCATATCATACTGAAGGTCTTTTTTCAGGCAAAGAAAAAAAAAACAACAAAAAAACCAAGATTCTTGAGGACAATTTACTCCTTTACTGAAGACAGGGAAGCGCCATTCATTCTTATCCCCCAAGAAAGATGGTAAAGAAAAAAAGACTTTTTCTAGTTAAGTAACTATGCTAAAATTTACTTTTGAAACCCCAGTGTTGTTTCACAAAGCATTTCTAAACTAAAGTTATCAACCTGCTCTTTCCAAATACAAACTGTTAAACATTAACAGGAGGCAATTTTGAAAAGGAACTTAACAAGAGGAATAATCATATCAAAGTTTGCAAGCTTAAAAATATTGATACTCAACCTAAAATACACCTGTTTTGACCAGGAAACCCTCAATTATCAGAGCTGAGTGTTTTACTTATGAGTAGAGGTAAATGTGTTTTTTGTAATTTCTATTAACAGAATGTGGTTACTAGAATTGCATTTTTTAAAGGTAATGAAGGAAAAATCTGGTTATCAGCACATAATTTTACATAGTGTTGGAATATGCACAAGTTAACAGAATTATGCAGAATATGTATTAAGAAAGCATGTCAAGCACAAACACTCAAAAAATTTAATAATATAATCATCATAATCAAATAAAAAACCCTAATAAAAAAAAAGCCCCACTCATTTTCCTCCTGCAAAAACAACAAACAAAACACCCCCCTCAAAAGTGAATCATAAATCATCATTTTTTAAAGAGTAAAACCATACAAGCCACCTCTAGATCTCACTCCCCCTTGAATACAATGTTCATCATTGTAATTTGCAGATAACCTGATGAGATTTGTGCACACACAAAGGCAAAGAATCTATTTTCTGGCCACTAAGAACTGAACATAAACCATATTTTTAGGGAAAAGAGCCACAAAGGAGGAACATCCATGGAGCACCAGCTTTAATCCAAATGAATGCCACAAGGAAATAGTGATCTCTAACATTTCCTACTGCAGGTCCCACTCACTCCTAGCCAGGATCAGATGGGGAACATGGATATGGATAATTTAGCAATACCATCTTTCTCATGAACAGCGCTTCTCTGTGTAAGAAAAGCTCCACTGTGGGATCACATCTACTCACATGAAAAATTGGGAACCATTGGTATGTTTCCCTCGGTTTGCCATTGACAAAAGGAACGCTCTGTCATGTTTGAGAATAAAGTTTTCATCTGTTTGAAGAAAAAATATGTTTGTCAGATTTTCCCTGGCAAGGGAGGCGGGTTGTTTTCTTAGTAACTTATGGATGCTCTAAGGAGAAATTCTGCTGCTGCTGGAGAAACTGAACAGGTTGGAGGAAAAACAAGAATCAGGTTTAAACAAGTCTCTTCAAATTACAGTGGAGACAAAGCTTTGTTTCTTAGAGAAAATAGTGCAGATACAGTGCAAGCATTTCTAATTAAAAATAATTCTAGTCCTTATGGATATCTTCAATACACATTTGATTATGGATTTAAATACTGAACTATTTGGGTAATAACAAGGATTGGCAGAATTATTGACATTCTAAATCAAGAATTAACATACATGATACTGTTATTTACACTCCAGGTGGAAAGATTAGGAGAAAAAGCCATTTATTTCCCTGGCATGGCACACTAAAAGATGCCACCTCTTCACTCAAAACTGCAAGTCTCAAAGCATAAAAGGAAAAAAAAAACTTCTCTATATCTGAATCTAAGTATAAAAACCATTAAGACTAAACTGAACATGCATTTTATATTGCAGTGAATTAAAGAGGAGTTCTGGTTGTACATCAGAATATAAAACCAGATCTTCTCAATGTCATCTCCAAAGATAAAAATACCAATGTGAATGTACAAAGCTTTTAATTTTTAGATTGGATATCAAAACACAGTCCTGCATATTTAGCACTCACCGTGAGAAACAAACCCTGAGTAACTTCTTAGGAAATGGATCTATTCAAGCCTTTCCTTGACTAAAAACTTCAACATTTCCACATCAAACTATGGCTCTTTTTTAAGAGAAACTTAATTTCATGCATCTACCCAGAGCTACTTGCAACACACACAGAACCAGAGGCTGTAAATAAATACATTCACCATCTTAACACCTGAATATCACATTAACCACCTGACTTTTTCAAAAAATAATTGTATGTCTTTAAACAAGTAATTTATAAACTCACAATTTTCCTTCCAACAGATTTTTACAAGAGGTAATTTTACATTTATTTACCAATTTTTTGCAAGGAAAATGACTCGTGTAGCATATAAATACAGCAAGAAATGAACCCTAAGCATACAAACCTTGAGTAGGGAAGGGGAGGAAAAGGGACATTAAAAAAAAAGAAATCACTGTTTAGAGCTGGAATTATGTAGATTCTCTTTCAAGAATAAGTCATTAACCCTCAGAAAGGTTAGACACAGAACTCTTCATTTCTCCAAGCAACACAGATATCCATCTACAAAGGGACTTAGCAGTTGTCTAAATATTTACTAGGGAGGGGACAAGGGAACAGAGTTTGCATTTGTGTTACTGAGCTTTTGTCTCTTACCTTTTCATTTTGCAAAAGACCACATTCTCTATAAACAAAAGAATATGTTGACAGTTTTAGGCAGGAAGATAGGAGTTTATTCATGAATAAAGTTGCCTAGCCTCCATGCTGAAAGTCATGTTTAACCAATTATGTTAGCCTTAATTATTGTCAATTTAAGTTAAATATTAACAAAAAAATTATCCGAAAGTCATGCATATAAAAGGAATTCTCATGCAACATTAGTTTCATGCAGAAGGTGATCTATGAGTGGACCTGTTTTCATTAAGTAGCTTGGGAATCAAGACTTGTTTATCTCAGAACTGAACAAAGAGTCTGCAAAGACATATTTGCTCTTACCTTTGAAATAGCCACCATAAATAGATTCACCTCCTTTTCCATTACCTACATGTTAAAAAACAGCAATTAAAACTTTTTGATTCATTTCTACAAAAGCTGTGCATAACATTCCACCAGTCCTTGACTCTCAAAATAGGATATTCCCTCCTCAGGCTCATTTGATTAGGCCCAGGATTTCAGGACACAATGAAAACAGACATTTTGGTAAGAACAGGTATTTCAGGAAAGGAACAAAAAATCCCAAAAAACTCCTTCTGGAGACTTTTAAAACACTTCTAGCTCACTATTTTAATTAATTATTATTATTTCTATTATTAATTATTATTTAATTATTATTATTATTAATTTAACACTTATTTAAACAGTTACATTCCTGTACCAACAGAACATCACCAGTGTTACCTCTACTACAGACAGAAGTGAAAAGCAGTTAAGACTTGAGTTTGGATTTGAATTGTTTTAATAAGACAGAATATCATAAAACCCTCCAGCGAGGAGTTTTTAATACACTTCTCTAAACAAATATTACATTAATTGAAATATTTTAGAACTTCAAAAATTAACAATGAAATGGGTGAACTATACCATACGTCACAGCAAATGAAGTATTTTTATGGCACTGTAAACTAATTTCACATTAATTCCCAAAGTTATATATTATGAACACATAAATGATAATATTTCTGTTCCATTTAAAACTCTGCAGTTTTAAAAGCCCATTTTACCTTCACTGAAGTCCCCACCCTGAATCATGAAGTTTTTAACCACACGATGGAATGTGGTGCCTTTGTAGCATAGCTTCTTTCCAGTTGTTTTGCCAATTCCTTTTTCACCTGCAAAGAAGGTGAAACAAAAACAATCTACAGATTGTCACTGAACTAATTCCAAGGGTTTTCCCTCCCTAGTTCTAATGGATGTGGGAGCCATAACTAAAAGATAACACAGTCCTACCTGATGCCTTTTCACCATCCAGAAGGAGGATCTTTACAAGAGTGAAAATGGTTTCTTAAAAAAATTTCCTCCCCCCTCAAGAAGGAGTGTGTAAATCTACTCAGGATAATTTATAAAAAACACAGGAGTTCAGGATAATGGTGGGTTAACTATTTCCTAGCTACACTCCTATGCAGGTCACAGTATCCTTTTCAAACCACTCACATATCTGGATGTGCCAGATGATTCCCAGGAAAACAGGTTTCAACTTGGTTCCAATGTTATCCACACTTGGAAAAGTGGGATTGAGTTACTCCAAGCTTCCACACCTTCACCAATCCATGCACAATGTCAGGCCACCCTTTTACACCAGCTGCAGATCAGGTGGACTGGTGAATTTTGAGTTAGTGGCCCCAAGCTTCATAAGGACTTTTTCCAAAATTTGGAAGAGAAGCTGCCCTGGGCTTGTGGATGAGGTCACAATGACAGGGCTGAGGGTCTATGCAGTAGATCCATGAGGGATTTACACTGGTCAAGAAACACTGACTTGAGCTTCCCAGAGAGGGGAGCTGGCAGAATGTGGCAATTAACAGTAAAAGGTTTTAATAATATTATATACTGTGCATCAGTTAAAACCCCACATTATCCACAAGCGCAGCAGATGCTGTGTACTGAAACATGAATCAACAGGCTAAATAACATGACAAATAACTCAGTGTTCAGTTTTACCACATCACTGGTTATGGAATAGGTATTTGGCACTGTGTTAGAGGACATTTCACCAAATATTCTGCACTCTCAGAAATGCAGGTACACTCATTACCCAGAGCCAACACTCCCCTGCTGCAATCTATTATTCTGCCACCCCAAATTAACTGACAGCTCAGCCATTCCAAATTTGCCATTCCAAGCCCATCGCTGCCAGGATGAGGGCAAAGGGCAGTTCGTGGCACGAAACCCACTCAGGGAATTGCTGTTTATCATCCTTCACTCATGGAATACAAGTTATTTACCTGGCTGTCCACACCCATAATCCCAATCCATGCCTCCACCTACCCCTTTTTCGTTTTCCACATGAGTTATGCAAGCAAAGCCGTTTATTACAGGGACACACTCCTCCCCAAAACATGCCCCTCTTTGCTACAGCACTGAAAACCTCTCATCAAACAATACCATGGAATATCTGCCTGCATGTTTGGTCATGTTTCAGGATGTCCCTATGGCAAATCCCCTTAGAGAATGGGATCCTGCATGGCACTTGAGCTGGTACACTGAGGTGGGAGCTCTGGCTGTGACCAGAAATCACAGTCTCTTTTCTTATTCCCCTGTAGAGTACTGCCAGTACTTTCCCAGTCAGGTAAAAGACACAGCAGCTGTTCCACTGGAAAGAGCTGCAGCACCTCCCTGAGCTCAGACACTTTTTCACAACAACCAGTAAAACTCCCGTAGCTCAGCCTCTCTTATTTCAGGCTTAGTACCAGCCTTGTTCTTTTTGCTCTAGACATGCATGAATTGTGTCTGGAAAAGAAAAATCATTGTCTTTGAGCCCCATCTACCTACACCCTTCTTGTCTAAGCAGCTCTTCCCAAGAACTGCAAATCCCTTGGAAATGGGATGGCAGAGGAGAAGCAGCTGCCCTGTTAATACCAGGGCTGGCAGCTCAGTGTGACCCACTTTGAATCAGGTGCCCGTTTGAGATCAGAAGGGAATCAGCTCCTGACAAAGCACCTCAGCAGATGGGCCTGTGTTTATTCCATAGGTGGGCAGCATCTGCAAGTCTAGCTGCTGGAATTTAAAAGCAGGAGCCTCTCTCTGTCTGGGCAGAAAGGACCTTTCCAGGGGCCAAATCCACTTCTGACAGCAATGCCAGAATCACTCTGTCCTCCTCCATCTGCCAAAAATACCCTGGCTTGATGATGGCTTTGTGCAGATTATATGGTCCAGAATGGGACAGCAGCCCCTCTCCATTATAATTTATCTCCTCAGGTGGGCACAGCCCTTGCATATAGCTGTGGTTTGTACTTGCACAAACAAATAATTATTGAAAGCAACAATAAAAATCTGAAATGACAGCTACGCACCCGAGCACAAGCAAAGGAAGTTTTTACAAGTCTTCGGACAAATGTCTGAGAAGAGCTGAAACATAATTCGACCAACTAGAAAATAATTTAAAAAAAAATAATTAGAGTTTTAGAAATGTTTGGAATAAGAAAATTTGCATATAAATCAATCTGTATGTTCTAAAAATGTAATTTTCTGAGAAAAGGTTATTTTATCAAACAGAATAATAAAACATCTGAAGTATGCATATATTAAAACACACAGCAAGAAAGAAGAATAACCTAATTGAGGAAAAAAAAAGGCATTAAGTGATAACATTCCATCCAGTTTATCAGAAGTCCTAGAGAATCCATTGTGATTTGAACCTGTAAAGGCAAGCTGATTTACTAAAATAGTTTAATCATGTCAGATCTTTTCCATTTTGAAAATGATTTCTCATAAATACAGGTCCTCAGAGAGCTGGAACAATTCCCTCCCCAATTACTGTGTTTATACAAATACATTAATAATCACATTTCCACAGTTTTCCCTGTGATCATTACCTACAAAGTCCAGCTGGCTTAGCTCCATATTGTACTGAGGATTACAGCTGCATTGGCACTCTTGGCCTAAAATCCTTTAGTTTAAAAAACACAGATGAACCAAACAGTGAATAAAAGGCAGGCAGGACTAATGTTCCACTTGCCAGCTACTATGAACCAAATATTTTCTGTTTGCTACTGGTGATAGTTGTGCTATGTACCCTCCAAATCTATTAAAATACTGCTGAAAAGCGATTGAATATAAAGAAAACTGTTTTAAAACTGATTTTCATTATTTTCTCTATTTTCCAAGATACTGGGATGTATAGTACTTAAAAAACCCACAATAAACCATTCCCAAATGTATGAAATCTTTAAAATTGGTATCTCTGCAGGTTGCAAAATAATCCATAGGAGCTTCACTGTTGGGCAGGATTACAAGGAGACCAGTAATAATCTGTCAATGAGCACTACACTCTAGTGGTGCACACTGGTAAGACGTCATCATTTTAAAAAGTAGCTACTCCAGGAATAACTTTTTTCTTTCCTTTAAAAAAAATATTAAGTTCAAATGTATTTCATTCAATACTTAGTCACCAAAAAAAATTTGAGAGGCTCCTAAGAAACTCCATTCAATTTTAAGGCTCTGTCCAAATTTATGCAATTATAAAATGGTGAATTGTTGGTTCAGAAAGGAAGAAATAACATGACAGCACCCAGTACTTAATCATCGTAGATAAAAATTCAAGATGGCTTGAGCTAGTGAAAGGTCTGTATCTCATTAACAGCAGTAAGAATGTTCTCTAAGCATTCATCACTACAGCAGGAAAATCCAAAGGAAATGTGTAGGGAGAGTGTCCAAAGAATGAAGAAACAGGGAATATTCAAAGATCCCCCATCAAACAGCAGTTCTATAACTACCACTATGACAGGATGGTTATTTTCAAGTGAAGAAACCATTCTAAGATGTGAGGATTAAAGATTCCTACTAGGAACACAACAGAGAAGACAGTTTAGTAGAGTCATCAATTTTCCTTATAGCCCAGGAATTCAGGGGAACACAAATCTCGTTCCTCTGCTGCAGAAGCACTGAAGTGAACAGTGATTGAGTGCTTTAGAGAGCCTTGTCCAGATTTTACAGAATCATGGAACAGACTCCCAGAATGGTTTGCATTGGAAGGGACTTTAAAGATCACGCAGTTCCAGCCCCCTGCCATGGGCAGGGACACCTTCCACTATCCCAGGATGCTCCAAGCCCTGTTCAGCCTGGCCTTGGACACTTCCAGAGATCCAGGGGCAGTCACAGCTTCTCTGGAAACCTGTGCCAGGGCCCCAGCACCCTCACAGGGAGGAGTTTCTACCTAATATCCCATATAAACCCATTCTCCTTCAGATTAACACCACTGCCCCTTGTCCCATTGCTCCATGCCAATGTGAGTCCCCCTCCAGCTCTCTTTGGGCCCCTTCTAGGTCCTGGAAGAGACTCTAAGGTCTCTCTGGAGCCTTCTCTTCTCCAGGCTGAACAGCACCAACTCTCCCTGTCTCTGCAGGAGAAGATTTCTCCTGTACTCACTGTGTGAAATAACACACGACACTTTCCAGGGAAAAAGCTGTCACTACCCCCATTCTGCTCTCCAGCCCAGCTGCTGCTTCACCAAGGTGCCAGCTGCCAAGTAACTGAGGGTTGTTAGTCCCTGCAGGCTCCAGAAGGGACTTTCACCCTGAGGCATAAATTGGAGAAGGATTTTGCAGCAAGCCTTACTTACAAACCCACCGCATTTAACACCTGAAGCAGCAGACACCATCACTGTGGTGCTCCACTGGAAGAACACTCTATGTTCTAGCAGATGACACGGCAGAAGATGGAAAGAGACATTCATAACTAAGGTATCAGTTTCAGCAGTATTTTTCACCAGTGCTTTGTCAATAACAAAGTCTGCCAGGTGCTCATAAAATCACAGAATGATTCGTGCAGGAAGAGACCTTAAATCATCCAGTTCCGTGTGCAGGGTCACCTTCCACTAGATCAGGTTATTCCATGCCTGGTCCTTTTATGCCTTTTAATCCTACAAACTGTAATGCATATATATCCAAAATCCAAAGATTACAGATTCAGTTTATAAGGTAAGGGCTGTCTCCTCCATAAAACCTGGAGCAATGCTTACCCAGCTCCATCCAGCCACAGAAAACGCTGCCGTCTGCTCCTCAGACACAAACCACACACTGTGCATCCATCTGCTGGGTTACTGTCTGCATTTTACTGCAACTGCATGAATACCATTAGCACTGAAAGGTTGTGTTTTCCACTGACAACCAGGCAATGAAATGTGCCAGGGAAAGATCAAACACATTTTCACACCTTGGTCAAAGATGCATGAAAGAACAGCTGCTAATAAAAAAAATTAGTAAAAGTATGTATGATTAGAACCTACAAATCTTTCTATTGCCTCATCCCTCACAAAAAAAGAAATATCTCATTTTAAACTTGGAGTTGAGGTATATGCTGATATAACTCAGATAAAAAAAGCATTTGAGATGCTACTTATTTCCCCAGATTTAGACACCTCTTCTCTGAAAAGATCCACCTTCACTGCAGAGAATTTCCAAAGCTTTCCTCAGCTTCACTTCCCCAATGCAAAGGTTAAGCAATCTGATGAGGGAACAAACTATCTGTGACTAACCATAATATTTGCACAGTAAATTAAAATAAACAAACAAAAATCGCTAAAAAGAGGCAGTCAAGTAGGCAAAAGCTGCTCATAAACCTACCCAGAGTCCTCAGTTGGATTTAACCAAGAAATGAGCCTGCACAGACACTTCAACTCCAGGCTAAAGTAAAAACTGCTGGGATTACATTTGCCTATTATTTACAAAACAATAATTTGATAAAGTATTTTATTTGTAAGCAGGCTTTGAACTTATTTTTTAAAGTATCAGAGTCAGTGGTGAAAGAAAAACATAAATTACCTATAGCAAGTGATGCCTATATAAAATCTAAGCTCTTTAGAAATTTCATTAAATGCTCTCTGCAGCTGATGAGCTCTACCAATTAGACAAACCAGAAGGCAAAATCACCAAAAATAATCCAATTTCAGAACTCTGCCTTCAAACTAAAAGATTTTTTTTTATTTTGTTTTTGAACTCCTTAGCAATTTTCCAGCTGAGGAAGAACTAGTACTTGATTCAAATTAAGTGGTAGAAACTCAGGGTAGGAATATCCATACCATAGTGAAATAAGGTTTCCTGCTAGCAAAGTTTATTAAAATAATCATTGATTTCAAATGTTTATAGTTTCAAAGGTAAATCCTCCAATTTAGCTGCTTAACCTTTTGGAAAAATACCTTAGCAGTCAAATACACATTGCTTCAAGCTATTTTCCAAATAATGTGAACTGTTTTGCTACATTTTATTGTGTTTGGACCACACAGGTATCAAGTTCAGCTACGCACTCCCAAAACAAACCTGGTTTTTCAAAACTGCATCTACTGCATTTTATCTTTTCTCAGTTTCCTAGAGTAAACCAAACAAGAGGTACTTTTCCCAGCCTATCAGCAGGAATATCCTGGTGAAGGAGAAAGCAGGGATTACAACCAGTGAGACAATGATGCACAGCCTAGGATGGCTGCCAAGGGCCCAAAGGCTCAGACAGATTTGCATACAAGTTTAAATAACAGCTCACTAAAAGGACCCTATTTGAATTTTATTAATTTGTTTATCCTTAAACCTAATGCTAGGGCATATGAAGTTTTTAAAAAAAATGTTTCAAAGTAGAAATGTGGCTACAGTTTTCAAGGAAATAAAACCTTAGTGTGGAACAAGAATAGATTTTATTTAAAATATGAGTTTCGAGAATGGATGTTCCAGTTTTCCTCAGGAGGGATCTATAGCCCTGACACATTAGCACTTTGCTAACACTGCCCTGCCCCACCTGCACTCTTTGTAAGGAAAACCTCCAAAAACTTCTCTCTGGTAGCTCTCTAAGCCCATTCTACCACAAATACCACCTGAATACCTCCATTTCCTTCTTCTGGGTCTCCACAAAACCAAACTTATTTCAGTCCTGCTCACACCAAGCACTCCCTGGGTTTGGTCTCCCAGGGATATGGAAGTGAGAGGCAGCACTTGGCCTTCCCCTGGCAGAAGAGGCTGATCAGTTTTTCTTTTATTTACTGATCTAACTTGTTCCAGACCTCAAGGTGAGACTTCAGGGTATTTTATCCTGCACTGACAACAATTACACAAGATTATTCTGAATAAAATTTTTATTGAATCAATTCCTTTCAAATCTCTACCTGACCACCCCTGAGAGGGGTTTTCTCCATATGGGATCTCCCCTGGCTCCTGCTGTCCTACACACAGTAGTTGCCCATGGGTTCATCAACAGCCAAAGTTCTGGGTTCTATTTTCTGCCAATATACAACTTTTTCCCTTCTACAGGCTAAAAGTTAATGTGAAGCCAGTTGAGAATAGTTTCTGTCTTTAAGAAAGGTAACAAAAACCCCACAAGGCATCACTGGGTCTATTACTGGAGGCACACTAGGGTGACTGTTGCAGGGGAGCTCATTTCACATAAATTCATAGCAGCTGAAATCCCAAAATACACCAACTTCAGGCTAAAGTGACTAGAAAGAGAGAAAGGTAAGACCAGACTGGCTGTTGTGGGAAGGGACACACCCCAGGAATGAAAGAAACTGAACAAATCAATGAGCCAGCAGTCAAACAGTAACAGAAGACAGGAGAAAGAAAAAAAATAAAAATAATAATAAAAAATAATAAAAAAAGAGATTTGATAATTATTCTATAAGACTAAAACAAAGCAAAACTGAGTAAATTTACCAAACTTTATGATGGATGAAGCTAATCAGGGGATGGGGTGAGGAGAGGAGATGTGGGAAAAAGATCTTGGATGGCCACAGGAACTGCTACAACAGCCAACTGCATCTGTGACATCCTAGTGGGACATCTGTTCCAATTACCACAGTACCTGAAAGGCTGCAGCTTCACACAGATTTTGCCTCACAGAGTAAAGACAGAATTATTTAAATAGGCATCTGCTGCCATCCCAAAATTCTTGGAATACTGTAAGCAGTTTAATCCTGTGTGCACACTCTATGTGCCCAAATCCACTGGTGGGGGGCCCAAAGGAAGGGAGAAGCACTGTTTGTGCCAGTATCAAAATAAATGCCTCTTCCTGATTTGTTTTCTGTTTGCCCTTTAAAAATTATGAGCCACAACCTGCATTCATCATTAAAAAAAAATGCTTAACAGGCAACTTATTTAAAAGCAGACTAAATTTAGCTTTAAAAAACACCAAGCCAACAAAGTTTGCTCCACTGCAAGAGGCAAGTACAAGCTGGCAGTGAGTTTTATTCCAAGATTCTGTAGCTGTAATAAAACATGGACACAAAAGCTATAATAAAGCTTCTGGAAGCACAAGCAAAGCGTAGATATTCACTCCTGCATTTTCCAAGGGATCTTATTAGAGTTACACTGACCTGACTTTTAATTGCTACAGGTATCCTGGCACACCCTGGGCAAGCAAAGCCTGGAAGGGAAGAGCCAAGATCTGGCAGCTGCGTGGGGGGAATGTTTTTGGACTTGCAGCAACCTACAGTGTAAAAAAAAATGATAGTTTTGTGTTCTGCAGGCAAAAAGATGCTTCCAGTGCTGCAAGAGGCACATCCCCTTCTCTCTGCATTTTGTGGAGACATTGGTTCCGCTTTTCAGTGTGCACAAGGTGGGGGCAAAGCCTTTTTTCTTGGCTAGCAACAAAATGCAGGGCTGTTCTGCTCCTCATTTCTCCCTGCGTGTCCTAAAATTCAATAAGCATATCAGCTTATTTTTGACTTTATTGAAGTCAAAATAAAATGTTCATTTAGAAATCTGCTGGCAGCTTGAAAGTTAAAATGAATACCTCACTAGTGCCAGCATGTGAGCACATCTCTCAGAGTTAGTGCTTGGTGTCATCTGGAAGCACTGATTTACCACTTGATTCAGCTTTTGAAGGTCATCTTAGAGCTAAGAGAGCAACGTTTAAGCTTTTTAAATATATCCTTAAGTCCCAAGACAGAGTTACACAGTGAATCAATAAACAGGCACCAGAATAAAGTAGCATGACTAGACAGCACGCAAGTCCCAACACCAACATTTTACAAACTGGCATTTCTCCTGCAAAAATCCAAGCCATGAGTCAGGTGCAATGAAACCAGCAGGGCTCCAAGTTTGATGTGCAGCTGGGAGATTCCTGTTACTCTCAAGAGAAAATAAATGCAGACAGACACAAACAGAGCCAAAGCCCTGGGTGTGCTCCAGGTAAGCCAAGCTCTGCACCACCAAGAACACCAACACTGCAATTCCTCCCTGACAGCTCCATCAGCCACCAAACCCAAATAGGTTTGGGGGAAAACAAGGTAATCCACTTTCACTCGAGATGAACAGCTCAAGGCTGAGGAGGGGATGAGGCAGAAGGAAAGATTATGAAATGGGAGCAGCAAACCTGTGAGAAAACAGCGCAGGGAGAGATCCTTCAGATGGAGCCAGAACAAAAAAAACCACACTAAACCTAAAAAGATTAACAGCAAATAAGATTGAGAATGGACTGTCTTTGCTCTAAATCAATCCCATCCAACTACCATTCCTAACTGGAAACCCACCTAACCTGAAAAACAGTTTTAGTTGTCTCATTCCACAGTAAATTCCACCCGAAATTAAAGGAACGGAATGTGTCAAAACTCCATTTACATCACCACTTATCTCCTCACGGGAAGTATTCAGAAAACACAGTGTCAATCAAAATAACTCAGAGAGGAGTTACAACAGAACTGATTTATAGATATGCTCTAGCCAGTCTCTGAAGTTAGAACAGACCCTCTCTTTGTAACTGGTGAAAATAAAACGCTAAAAGGGTTTCAGTTGCATCTGAATGAGGCTGAAATTTGGAATCTCTGAGATATAAACTCTTAATTCAAAGGTTTTCAGAGAAACATTGAAGCGCAAAATGAAAGTGAAAGCGTAATGAAGCCATCACATACATTCATTTTTCTAGAGACAAGAGGTAGCAAGATAAAGCACGGAGTATGTGTGAGACAACTAATATACATTGATAAATGTGTGTTCAAAGAGATGGATGACAAAATCTCCACTCCCATCTTTTTCAGAGAGGGGGAAAACACAAGAGGGAACCAAGCTGCTGTTCAGCATTAAAACTCAGTCTACCGCTTCTGGGCATTACACTTGCATAAGGAAAATCTGAGTTAAAAGATGGATTTATTTTAATTATTGGGGTTTTCTTTAACAGGCCAGCTGGTGAGGTGTTCTGTGCTTCTATGATTGAATGCCCAGTTTTTCCTCTACATTCAGAAGACGCATTTTGAGCAGGACAAGCAAAGACTTAGCCCAGATGACCTCCTAAGTTCCTTCCCAATTTTGATTACTGTATCATTAAAAATACTTATAGGAGTAAATATCCAGTCTCCTCATAGCCTGCCCCGATTTTCCACAGTTTACAGAAGTGGAATAACAAAGGTATAATAGAAAAGGTATAACACACCACCAGACGGCTTTCTACCTTCAGAACAGCGCTTAGCAGTTCTACCGAACCTTTATATTCATGTGTGCAAATAAATATCGACCTCAAGGGAGAATAAGGAGCATCCAGCACCGCAGAAAACATCCGAAGTTATTAGAAAGTAACTCAGAAATAACGCATCAATGGCCATACTCGCTGCTAGCAGCTTGGGCCCATTATGCAGGCAAAAACGTGATTTAAAAGCCCCAAACACAGCCTTACCTGGCTCCCTGTTGATCTCTATCTCGAAGAAGCACTGGGGCCGGTCCTGCACCCCCATGGCCGCCCCTCGGCCTCGCCACCTGGACACAAAGCAGAGAAGGAGCCCCCGCGGTCCCTCCCTCCTTCCCTCCCTCCCTCCTCACCCAGGGGTTCAATTACAGCGGGGCGGCTCCGCCTCAGCCCCGACCCCGGCGGCGGGGGAAACTCACTCTGAGGGGAAGCGGCTCCTGCCGCGAACGCGCAGCCGAGCTCGGCGCCGTCAGCGCGGCCCATCCCCTCCCTCCAGCCGCTCCCCATCCCTCCCCATCGCTCCCTTCCCCCGGGGTTTTACCTGGCGGCTCCAGCGCTTTGTCCCCTCACGGCGCGCCCCCCTCAGCCCCCGCTGCCCCC
>NC_031769.1:2521013-2539010 GCF_001522545.3 Parus major
GCCCCCGGCCGCCATTACCCGCCCGGCCTCAATGGCCGCGTCAGGCCCCGCCCCCTTCCCGCCCTGCCCACCGCGCTTTCCCGCCCTCTGCGTGAGGGGCAGGGGGGGCGGTGCCGTGAGGGGACGCGTGAGCGACCTCCCCCGAGCCGCGTTTAAAATGATGAATGTTTCAATAATTATAATAATAATAGTGTGAGAAATAAATCCAACTCTTAACTCGTACTTTGCCGTGATGGGGCGGAAAGGGAGTGGCGCCAGGAGGGCAAGGGGGCTCCGCTTCTAGACATGGCGTGACCGAGCTTCCTCGTTGCCGCGTTTAAAACGATGAATGCTTAAAAAAAATAAAATAAAAAATTAAAAATCCAGCTCTTAACTCATGCTTTCCCCCCATGGGAAGTGTAATTGCCTGTAAGTGGTAGGCTGTGAGTTTTAATCCTGGAAATAGCGGCTCGATTCCCTCTGGTGTTTTCCCCTCGGTAAAAATGGGAGTGGAAATTTGCTTGCCCACTTCTTTGAACGCGGCTCGGGGGGGAGGAAGGGGCTTTACAGAGTACATAACGAGAATAAATAGCATCATAAATAACCTTTTTAGAATAAATATAGTGAATAAAGAACAGAATAAATAACCTTTACAGAATAAATAACCCCCATGGTGGGAGTATCTCGCTGCCCTTATGGCCATGCTCAGGGACCCCCCCAGTTCCTTCACCCCTTTAATTTGACATGTCTAAGACAACTCTCAATGAAAGAAAAATACTTTTGCGAGTATAAATAAACCATCAGAAGATTATGGATGGAAAACGTTTGCTGCAATGCTTTCTTGGTTCCCCCTTGGGATGAGAATGTGGCTGCTACCAGCCTGGGATCATCCTGCTCCTTGCTCAGCCTTAGCCTTGCTACATCTTAGAAACTCTAAAAAATTTAATCAAATACATTTTAATGATTGTAGCAGGCCATAGGTTATTTATTCTGCATTGGGGATGTTGGACCATGCTGGAGTGTGGAAGTGGTAACAAGAAATTGAAGTGTCAAACTGCTTAGGAAAGAGTATTAAAACTGTAAATCCTCAGCCTAACACATCCTTCAGGCCAAGTTACTTCACACCAAGGATATCCAGAAGCTTAAAACAGTTTGGTTTATTAATTTAATTTATATAAATACTCTTGTAACAGTACCTTTAGTAATTCCAGAAAGAAGTTTTGTTTCTTTCTAAGCAGGAAGGACACTTAGTCCTCAGCACTCAAAAAGCAAATTATTTCCAATGTTTCCCAAAAGTTGTACTAACCAGAACTCTGCAGTAATTTTACCTGGCAGCAGTATCTGCAATTATGTCCTTGTCTGAGGAGAAATTCAGAGGTTTTAGATGAAAAAAAATACCCTGCTGAGAATAAAGCAGCTATGCTGAAATCACAGGATGTTTTAGCAGTTGGGAATGCAGCAAAGTGGGTTTGTTTTAGATGTAATTTATCTGTAGTTTAATGGTTGCTGTCACAATAGTGTTTGAGGATCTCTTGAAGTTTTAACAGCCAGATTCTGTCATTCTTTATTAGGTCTAATAATACATGATTGTGCAAGTGGTCCCTCAGGAATCCTGTCACCGGAGTTGTCACGCTGGTTTGCTGGTCCTTGGGGGGATACTTACAGGGTAAGCTGTCAAAAAATGTGGAAAAAAAATAAAAAATAAAAAAAGAAATAGCGAGTCTGGTCCTCAATTATTTGGCTGTGAAATGCACTTAAAAAGTAGAAGGGTGTTATTTGCCTCACTTTTCCATGGCAGCTGAGAAACAAAGCTACTGAGAGGTTGAGTCTGCAGGAGGTCTGCAGGATTTCCTTGCCAGGATTAAAATACAAAAACATATCTTCTTGATTTCTGTAATCTTCAAACAAATTATTAATACCCTTTCCCCTGCAGTTTCTTGCTTTTCTGTCCTCAGAACATGAACTTGCTAGAGGCAGATGAGCAAATAAATAAGCAGAAAGTCTCAAAAAAAGACATGGAAATGTGCTGCTTGCTCTTGATGAAAATAGCAAAGATTGTGAGCAATAAAAAAAAAGAAGTTGATTTCAAGCCCTGATTATTTTAATAAAGAAGCAAATTGGAAAGGAGTTCTGATCGCTTGGGAGATAAGCTCTTAAGATCATGTCTAGGACTAGAGATGATAAATATGCAGTTTGGTGGAAGAAAGAGATACCCAAAAGAAGAATTTCCAAAGCACATCTGAGGCTGGTCTTTTGAAAGATGAAACACTGAGTTACAAATGAAGATTTTTTTCCCTCGTGTTCCTCTCTGGGAGCTGCTGCAGATGCTGCTCTGGTCACATCCTGTGTCCATTGAAAGCAGTGACAAAGTCCCCTTTGATGGCAGTGGCTCTGGATGTAGGCTGTGTGAGGGGGATCACACTCAGCACGCTTATGAATAATTGCTTCTGTGTCATTCTAGTTTTGATAAGCCATACCTTTGTGAAACGACCTCCTTTTATAGGCTAAAATTTTCCTGGTTATTTTCCAGTCCAAGACGCAACTTTTGAGCACGCCGAGATCCACTGATCCACCTTTATCCTACCTCAAATCGACTTTAGAGATTTCTTGGTGGTACAATTCATGCCTTAGAATGCATGCTGACAAATCTTGGCTGGAAGCTGCATTCTTTCCTGAGACAGAGCCCTCTTGGTCTGGGAGGTTGATAAGTAGGAGGCTGCAAAGCTACAGAGCCTGTGGGCACTTTGGGGTAAAACTGCTTGAATTGGGGCACAGACTTTAATTTCCAAAGAGTCTTTGACTGCCTTAATAACTATTAGTCTCCATGTGGCCATGAAAGCTTGAACTAAGCAGCTTTTGTTTAGGTATTTGTAGAGGCTTTTCCTTATCTTTTTCAAAAATTCCATGTGTGGAACCTGAGACTGCAATGGGAAACGAGTCTTTTTTCTGAGCAACAAGTTGTTGGTAGAGGGTCTAGGGCCTGAAAAACCTCTGCTCTGCTCCTTGGTGCTGAGTATTTTCCTACCTAGTTTGTTACTCAAGGAGGAGAAGGAATTTCCAACAAAGCTTTTCATTATCTGGGTCATTTGGGTTTGGGGGCTGGTGCTCAGAATATTTTGGTGAGACAAATTCATGGCTGCTGTTCAGAATCTCACTCTTCACTGTTCCATGCAGATTCTGCTCTAGGAGGGATGCAAAGTGTTGACACCAGGAGAAGAACTGACTCAGAGCTGTTCACGGGGGTCACTGAGGTTTTGAGCATTGAAAGATAAAAAAAGAGCTAGAAAATCCTACATTTAAATTAAAAAAAACTTGTTACTGAAGAGCACCTGGAGTGTTTCTTTCAGTCAGTCAGTCAGTCAGTCAGTCAAGCAAAGCCATTTCTTTATTTGTTATGAAAAGTAAATATTTCAGTCCAGAATAACTGAAAAGGGGTTTAATTATGCCAAACCTGATTGCTGAGCACACACAAAATTAAAAGTGAAAGGCTGATGGGCAGTTTATCAGTTGAACAAATGGGAACAGCTAAAAGGGGCTTCATTAAAAAATCCCCAGGTCAGCATTTGAGTTCAGAGTGCTGAAGGGGAAGAAATAGCACATCTCAAGCAAAACTTTTATCCCAGGACTTTTTCTGGGAAGGAGCATCAATGTGAGGACTCACTTGGACAGAGATATCTGTAACCTCAGGCATCCAAACGTTGCCTGTGGTTCTCTCCACTCAGGCTTCACTTTCCCCTAGGATTTCCTGTGAACACACTTAATACCTGAACGACTAACACACTTCCTGAAGGATTACTGAGCATCCCCCCATCCTGCCCTGAAGCTTTAGGAATGTTTCCATCCCTGGCATGAGTAGGTGGCCCCATCTGCTATCCAGGCAGTAAACAGAATTTGTTAATGACTGCCCCAGCGTGATAGAAATATCAGCAACTCATTAATCCATTATGTGTGAATTGCTTAATGGGGCAGGGAATATTCCCATGCTTGTGTCTTCTTCAGGCCTTGAAATCCACATTTCACAAATCTGAGCTGCTGCAGGATGATCCCTACCTCCACAACCTTCCTGTATCTACATGCTTATTTGTGCCCCTGCCTGCATTAGTAGGAGTTCTCCCCAAGTATATTTACAAAAGTATCTCCATTTTTTAAATAGTCTACTGTGTGTAGATAAAGTGGTTGATTATTTTACATTTCCTTCACTAATAAATGCCTGATGTGTGGGTCGGTGTCTTGTGAATGTCTCAAGATCACACTTGGCCTGATCCCAACCCCAAAGTGATTAATTATTTTTTTCATTTACTTCAGGGTGTTATAATTCAGAATTATGAAAAAAACCCCTGCACTCTGATGTCTTGCTAGCACTCAAAACTATTCTTTATGCAAAGGCAGAAGTGTATTACCTCATATCAGACATGATTTACCCACTCTGTAACACTCAAACTAGGTCAAAAACAAGAGGTTCGTGTCTACAGCGTATAATTAACCAGTGAAACCTGGTGCTGCAGGAGATTGCGGAGGTTAATGATACCACGTCTACTTCTGCTTGTGGAGTCCTGCATGGAAAGCCAGTAAGTGGGACATGCTACAGAGCAGCAGCACAAGGGAGTTTTTACCCTTTCCAATAAAATTAGACTGTTTGTGTTACTGTGTTCTTGCCATCTCCCATCTGTCTCCCTGCGCCTCTTTGTCTCTCGTATTAAATCCTGAGCTCTCGGAGTGGGTGACAACGGAGAGCTTTTGGTAGGGACTTTGACAACCTCTATCGGTCTGCTGTCGGGAAAAGGGATAAGGCAATTTTGCCTAAAAGCCTGCTCTTGTTCAGAAGTGACACCGAGGCAGAGATTAGAAATAAAAAATGTTACTGAGCAAGTAGAAAAGGAAAATTCATGTCTATTGCTGGAGGCAACCACACAACCCTGTAAGAGGCTGTAATATCCCCAGGATGACTCTGATTCAAACTAATATTTAATTAATAGCTTTTTGAGGGGAGCATGGCACTTTGATTCCTCTCCCCTAGATTTTTCCATTTCTTTTCTCCCCCTAAAGTTTAATTTACCTTTTTGCCTTTGCATTATTAAAGATGCGTAAACCCAGCTCGATATTCTCACCCAGCACCATGTGAGAACACTCTGTTATGCAGCTTGAAATGCTTGAATCTAAGTCAGCTCAGGTGCTTCAGAGCTTGTTAGCTTTAGCTCAGACAGCTTCTGCAGCCCTGTGCCAGCGCTGTGGCTCGCAGGAGGGATTGTTAATTAGCTGAGATGCAAATATACGCGGAGATTCAGGGCTCTGCCTGTGCTGGGGACCATCAAAGCAGCTCTGTGGAGTGGCAGAGATTCATGACTTTGCTGTGCTGAGCCAGGAGTGACTTCACGTGGCACTGGTGGGACACCTTGTCACTGCTGTCCCGAGTTTCCTGCTCCAGGGGTGTGACATGTAGCACAGAGAGGCTGCGGCTGGCTCCGAGCAGAACCAGCTGAGCTCTGCATCGTTCCAAGACCCAAATTGGCCCCGGAACAAGTGCAGCTCCATTTGTATGCACTGCTGATCCTGAACCATTAAATCATATGGAAACCACGCTGACTCCACACAAAGCCATCTCGGGGACGGATAAATCCATACAGCTGCCAGTGCTTTAAAAATAAAGAATTCAATGCACAGCGCGAAGGGAACTGGGTGAAATGTAGTGGCCCCTGTGCGCTAGGAGGTCAAACTAATTGATACAGTGCTTTGTTCTGGTGTTAAAGTGGTGAATCTGCAGCTGAGGCTCCAGAGCAGAGTGATAATAACAGCAAGAGCAGTGCCAGTAAGGAAAGGCTGAGCAGTTGGCAGAGCCAGGGCTGCAGCGAGCTGGGGAATTCACAGAGGATCTGAGTAGGCAAAAGGGAACAGCTCCCTGCTCTTGAACCTGAGGAATGAACAAAGAATTCTGGTAACAAATGAGGGCACTGAAAAATTCAGGTCAGCAGGTCATGGGAGGTGATTCTGCCCCTCTACCCTGTCCTCATGAGACCCCAGCTGGGAGTGCCCTGTCCAGCTCTGGAGTTCTCAGCACAATACAGATATAGTTTTGTTAAAGCTGGTCCAGAGGAGGCCAGGCTGGGACAGCTAGGGGTGTTCACCTGGAGAGGAAAAAGCTCTGAGGAGACCTCAGAGCCCCTTTCAGTGCCTAAAGGGGCTCCAGGAGAGGTGGAGAGGGAATTTGGAGAAGGGCCTGGAGTGAGAAATAGGGGGAATGGATTCAAACTGAGAGAGGGCAGTGTTAGGTGGGATACTGGGACAAAATTCTTCCCTGTGAGGGTGCTGATGCCTTGGCACAAGGTGCCCAGAGAAACTGTGGCTGCCCCTGGATCCCTGGAGATGTCCAAGGCCAGGTTGGACAGGGCTTGGAGCATCCTGGGATAGTGGGAGGTGTCCCTGCCTATGGCAGGGGGGTTGCAACATGATGATCCCTTCCTTCCCAAATAATTCTGTGATTCTATGACCCTGTGAAATTCTGTCTTGTGGGTACAGGCAGGATGGATTCCTGCAGGGAGTTCCGGCAAAGAAGTGGGCGGTTTCTATCTGAGGAATGAAGGATTGCCAGAAGTCCTCGATTGGCACAGTGCCCATAGAGAACAGCAGTAATAAAACACGCAGTGCCTCCTGGTAGCAGTGCTGGTAATACCCATCCAGATGAATATTGATGTTGATATAAATAAAGCTCTATGCAATTACAATCAGCTAAGGTTAGGAAGATATTATTTTTCTGGATTGAACAATTAAGTGCAGTGTGTGCATTTATGGGTAGAGCAGGTTGGGAGAGGGGAAGGATTTATATTGTCTTCTGAAACATTCAGCACTGGCCACTGTCAGAGACAGGAAACTGCATTGATCTGTTTGGGAATGACAATTTCTCTTTCCTGCAGCAGCAAAATATCTGTGCTGGGAGTTCAATGCCTCACTTAATTTGATATTAAAAGATATCTTGGTGGACAGAGATATATAAAACTCTGGCATGATGTAGGGAAAAATCTTATTTATGCCTCTGCATAGGAAGAGTTTGCCTTATGATAAGACGGGAGCTTAAAGTAAAATCTGAATTTAAACATGAAGATAAAATGTGAATCAGGAAGCAGCCAACCTCCAGCCTACTTTCTTCCAGTGCATGCCAAAACTTCCCTCCCTGTGAGAAATTAGGATTGGTCATGTGAGAAACCATAGAGATTTTGAAAATCATAGAATAGTTTGAGTTGGAACAGACCTTTTAACGATCATCTTGTTGCAGGTGTCATGTAAGGGAGGTATCCTGTACCTGCAGCTTGGATGTTCTGATCAAATCACACGTTCTTGTCAGTCAAAGACAGATAAATGTTGCTTTTATGATGGAATATTATGGATCAACTGGGAAATCATTTCTGTTACATTCTGAATCACCCTATTAGATTTTATCCTGGTGCTTGAATCTGCCAAGTTTTTGTCCAGGGGATCTGCCTGGCCTTTGGGAGAGTAATAACTAATAACTAAACCTTTTACCATCACAATAATAATGAAGTTTTAATGGTGAATTAAGGAACAGAATGAGGGAAAATCCATCCATGAAGCTGTTGCTGTCAGTTGGTATCTAACTAGACAGTCAGACATGGAAGTGTTAGTGGATAGGGGTAAATGAAGGAGTGATAAAATCACACAATGTCTATGAACAAGTCAGGATCAATACAAGAGTGGCTGCACAGATTTGGCCTCAGATTCTGAGGCAAGAAACAGCTGGAAAGCTACATAAAGATTTGTATATAATCCCCATGGAACTGGGGCTATTTACCCAGAGGAAAAGAAGGCTCGGAGGGGACTTTTGATCTCTACAATTCCTTGATGGGACAATGCAGCCAGCTGGGGGTTGATCATTTCTCCCAGGGAACAGTGACAGAACGAGAGGAAACAGCCTCCAGTCGCACCAGGGGAAGTTTAGGTGGGAAGGGGTCATCAGGCATTGGAACAAGATGCCCAGGGAAGTGGGGGAGTCCCCATTCCTGGAAGGACTTAAAAGATGTGTAGTTGTAGCACTTAGAGACATGGTTTAGTGCTGGCCTTGGCAGAGTTCATGGTTAATTTTGATTTTAGAAGACCATAACAACCTAAATGATTCTATGATTCCATTCTATGACTCTATGCTTAGGTTTTTAGATCCTGGCTACACTTAAAAATGTTTCTTCCACATCTGTAGAGTGCTGGCCACTTCAGTGCTACTGACCAACATCGGCAGAGCTGACCAAACTGAAACCCACAGAATAGGAAAAGGTTTTGAATATAATTTCTGACCCAAACAATGGATGCACCTGAGTCTAGTTAGAACATATGAGCCAAGAGAAATAATTGGAAAACTTCCTTAAAGGGTATTTAGTCACATCTCCATGGCCATGTTTTCTCCTGCATCCTTGCTGGCACTGATGAGGAAGGTGTGGCTGACTAGATTCTCCTAGTTCTATAAATGGGAATAATGTGTCCTTTAATTCTGAGGTGAAAACAATTCATTTCTTGAAGGAAAACTGTATCTCTGCCTTAATTTTCTTCCTGTTTACCTGCCAGAGCGCCACATCAATCGTTTTCCTTCTCTAAAGTCAACCTCAGCCATTGACTTGTCTCAGGGAATTGTAGGGTGAACCTGCTGTCAGAACCACCTTCTGCTGCTTGCCCTGGCTGAGCTGCCACTGACCCCTGGAAGGAACTTGCTCACACCCTCTCTGTACCTTTTATTTGCTGTTCTACTTACAGGGAAATGAAGGGGAAAACCATAAAAATAACGAGCATGTAAACAACTCTGCCGGGGAGCAAACAGCTCCGAGGAAGAGCCGTGAAAAATCACACAGAGCAGAGAAAGCCTCCCGAGATAAATGAGACTATTTAGGGCAGCCAGACAGTAATTGCAGCGTTTGCAAAAGTCAGCATGAATATGCCACATTATTCCCAGGAAACATCATGTTTGAGGGACACAGCTCATTTTCTGTTCCTGAGGCCGGTGATTTTCTTTTGGTTTGTTCTCTTCCCTAATGGAGCAGACTTTCTGAATAATTTTCCCGGTGCTTTGGTCTCTCCCTTGCAGGTTAATGGGCTGTTACCAGCACTGGTGGTATGTGATGTGTGAAAACTGAGACAAGTTAATTTGGATTAGATGTAACTGGAATGCTGTAGTGCCACGGTTGGATGAGCTTTGTCCTCCAAGGGAGGGTTCTGGGAGAAACAACATCCATGAGCAGAGGCATCCACTGCTGAGAGCAGTGAAATGTGGGCTTTTCAGAGGAAGACTGAGAAAACAGCACTAAAACCACTTGTAACCTGGGCCTGCCTCGTGTAAATGTGAGCATTTACATTTCCTACATCCTTCCCTGCTTAATACCCACCAAATATTTGTTCTGCAGGATGCAAGGGATGTGTGGGCATTGCTCAGGACGCACTGCTCTCTGGATTGGGCTGCAATGAGCTCTTAAAGGATGTGGGAGCAAGATGGGAAAGTTTCTGTGAAGGTTCTGAGGCCCTGGCACAGGGTGCCCAGAGCAGCTGGGGCTGCCCCTGGATCCCTGGAAGTGTCCAAGGCCAGGTTGGACAGGGCTTGGAGCAACCTGGGATAGTGGAAGGTGTCCCTGCCATGACACAGTTTCTGTAGTATCTGGATCACCTCCAGATGCTCATCCCCTGAGACCAACCCCAAAGGATCATAAACCCAATTTAAAAATAAGATTTTTCAAGCAAAGACAGCTGGGGTGCTTTTTAAAAAATGCTTTCAAGGATTCATATTTTTGCTCCACTCTCCTGTTATGATATATACAAAGTATCTTTGCTCTGGAAAGGATTTTCCTCTGTTTCCCATTATGCCAGAATTTTGAACCTTAAACCATGTTTTACACATTGTAGTAAATCACTTCCCTGGAAGTGTTCAAAAAATGGTGGATGTGGCCCTTGGGGACATGGTTTTGTGGTGAACATGTCAGTGCTGGGTTAATGGTTGGACTTGATGATCTTAGAGAACTTTTCCAATCAAAATGATTCAGTGAATCCATGAGACATCTGAGAGGTGGCATCCCTGTGGACAGGGACATGGATGAAGCAGGGATGGAGGGAGCAGTAACACCACTGTTATTCTCTCTTTGGATGAGCAGGGTGTGCTACACCAGTCCTGTGACTCACTGTAGGTGCCACAGTTCCTCCTCCTGTGTTAATCCTGTCCCCAGGATTCATTAAACAACAGCATTTTAGCGGAGTTGTGAGCTCTGATGCTCCTGGCTGCTGCTGCCAGACCTCAATTCCCCCTCTAATTATCCCTGGCCACTTTTGATAAGCTTTTGTTAAATTTGCAGCTCTCCATTGCTGTGCATTCAGCATGAAGGTGCTCCAGCAGGGTGTGTTTGTGTGGTGGATGATGTTGTTACTCTAAATCACTAATTCTAAAAATCCCCAGGGGAAATAAAAGGGTTCTTTGAACATTATAAAACTGCATATTTGCCTAGTGCTAATTAGTCAAATATAACCTGCAGTCTGAATCTTCTTGGAGACTGGGGAGAATAGAAATGCCCTGAGAGCAGGTGGGGAAGGGTTAACAAAGGAAACTCAGGCTGTGAAATTGAAATATTCCTTCTGGCTCAGAGAAAGCCAGAGCACTCATCAAGCACAGAGACTCTTTATCTGGTGTCTGACAGTGCCACAGGGGACAGCGAGATGCTGCAAACCAAGGTCGTTCCTGCCTCTTTGAAGTGATGAATTCCTACAGGCTGGCACTGAGGGAAAAGCTGGACCTCCAGCTCAGCTCAGACTGATCAGTGACACAGGTCAGGCAAAAAAAAAACAAAGCACCCAAGTCCTCAGATACTGAGAGCTAAAAGGGATGGGGAAGGTGTCCCAAATGGCCTCATCTGGGATTGGATTTTTCCCCAAGTATTTCTCCACATAGTCTGTTACTTGTCATGTAAGAGGGGGAAGCAAAAGTCAGCAACCTGTGGATGGGCAGGTACATTGAATTTCTCCTTTTTTGAGCTGGGAATCAGAGGAGAAAATGAGACAGTTTTTAGGATCAAATCTTACAAAGAGTTAAGTACTTGTCCACCCCAAGGACTACATGGACACCTATGAAGCAGTGAAGATGGTCAGACATGGACACTTGTCTGTGGCTGTACTGTGCAGTTGTTGGCATCGCTTTGGGATGCTGTTGGCATCTCCTGACTGACTCAGGCTTGGTCTGAGAGAGCCATGGACCAGCAGAAGGGAGGAGCCAGCCTGTCCTGGGGGGAGAACTGGGACACAGTTGAGCTGCATCAACAGGAGCCCTGCTCTCAGGCCAGAGGATGAGCCCTGACCTTTATTTACAGGTAGAGATACAGTCAATTAGTTTATTTGTGGGGCAGAAAAACGCCTGAGCTTTTAAACCATGTCCTGCCAGTGCTTCCAGCTGCCACAGCAACTCCTGAGGAGGAGGAAGAGGAGCAACAATGGAAGAGCTGGCATAACATTTATTCTGAGTGACCTGTTTGTTCCCAAGAAACACCAAAGCTCCAGTATGAAGCAGTTAACAATTTTTAAAGCCTGAAGATGCTGTGAATTACAGGGGGAAAAGGAACAGAGAGAGGGAGGCTCTGTTTTAAGGAACACAAAGCTGGAAACAGATCCCTCACAGTCCTGGTCAGCTGGAGAGGCTCCTGGCCTGTGTCTGGTCTTAAATGCAGCACGACAAGAGCATGTACAGGGAGAGAGGAGACTTTATCTGGGCCTTGCATGCACCACTGAGCTCTACAGCCTTCTCTCTTCCTTGGAATTGTGGCTGCCTGTGCTGGGGGGAGCTCTGACAAGATTCAGTATGGCCTTGGGTCCTTCTGCTGTGCTGTGAGTGTGTGGGAGGACCTGTGTGGGGTCTCTGTCCTGTGTTTCAGGAGCTGCACTGAAGCTCATTCCCTTTCCTGAGAGATGCTGAGGTCTCTCTGTACCCTGCTTTGTGCCTTGCTGATTCTGACCTGCTCCTGACCTCCTGGACCTGCCTTGATGCTCTGGCTTTGTGTGGCACCTGCTGGACTCTTGGCCACTCTCACTGGACCTGCTGTGCTCCCCTTGCCCTGGTGCTGTGGGACCAAGCCCTCGCTGGGAGGCTCTTAGGTTGTCACCTGCATTTCCATCCCCCTGCAGGTCCCTGCAGCACCTGAGGGCTCCAACTCTGTCCTGCCCTGTCCTGCACTCTCAGGATTAGGTCTCTGCCTTGGACACAGGATTCCCCCCTGTGGGGTGAATGAAGTGACTGCCAACATCTTTCATAGAATCATAGAATGCATTTCATAGAATCCAGCCTGGGCTGGAAGGGATCATCCAGTTCCACCCCCCTGCATGGCAGGGACACCTTCCACTATCCCAGGCTGCTCCAAGCCCCATCCAGCCTGGCCTTGGACACTTCCAGGGATCCAGAGGCAGCCACAGCTTCTCTGGAAACCTGTGCCTGGAAACCTGTGCCAGGACCTCAGCACCCTCAGAGCCAAGAATTTCTTCTCAGTATCCCATCTCACCCTGCTGTCTGGCAGTGGGAAGTCCCCTTGTCCTGTCACTCCAGGCTCTTGTCCCAAGTCCCCCTCCAGCTCTCTTGGAGTCCCTTTAGCTACTGGAAATTGCTCTAAGGTCTCCCTGGAGCCTTTTGTTCTCCAAGTCTCTCAGCCTGGCTCCAGAGCAGAAGTGCTCCAGCCCTCAGAACATCTTTGTGGCCCTTTGAGAGGGGACAGCAGGGGACAGAATCCCTGACACTTCACTGCCCTGCTGGCTGCCCCATTGGGTGTTGGGAACATCTACACCCCAAACTGGTGTTCCCTGGACACCTTGAGGTGAATCTGACCTCTGAGGGCACCAAGCATTTCACACCTGCTTCTCCAAAGCGGGACCTTTGTCAGGTGTGGGGACAAAGAGTGATGGGGTAGGAGGTGGCTGTCACAGCCCTGAGTGCACCGACAGGTTCTGCAGCCTCTTCCCTGCCCCTCCCAGGGCTTTAGCTGCAGGTGCTCAGGGTCAGCTGTAAGGTGGGATCAGGCTGCTGTGGAAACCTGAGAATTCCTGCTTGGAGCTTTTGCCCATGAACCTGCGAGCCTGGGTTTGAGAGCTCTGTTTGAGTAAATGCCTTGCCCCTGCTCCTCGCCTGAGCTGGGCTGCAGATCTGGCTCTGCCTGCCCTGCCTTGCCAAGCAGCTCTTCCTGGCAGAGGGAAGTAGGAAGTAATATAATGAAATCAAAGCTTATTCCCATTCTGTTAACAATTTAGTATTATAACGGTGGGATTCTTTGCCAGTATAAATGTGTAATTGATTATTAATTCACTTTCCAGAGGCATCGTGCCCTCCTAGTCCCCGTTTCACATGGACTGCAAATGGACACAGAATGAAACCTCGGTGATGTGGCTGCATTTAGCAGACAGAAAGCACATCTGGCTTATTGCTTATGCTGTTCAGGCTTTTAAAAGTCAAAGTACTCGGGGCTCCCTGCTGATAAAAATATTCCGAGCTGCTGCTTGACTCCAGGGTGAACGTAACGTGAAACCTCCTCAAAGTTTAAAACACTCTCACCTCCTCCTGAACTGCTCCTTTGGTTGCACCGCCTGCCCCGGGGCTCGCAGGGAGGAGTAGCTGCATCTCCTCTTTTCTCCTGGCTCCGGTTTCTGATCACCAAAACCATCGTGGCAGAGCGGGACAGGGATGAGCAGCAGGGTGTCAGAAGATTTCAAGCCAGTTGTGTCAGTTTTAGCTCCTGTAAAACCTGGGCAGAAAGTGAAAAGCTGCTGAGAGCTTTCTTTGTCCTTGGAGTGTGAGCAGGGGAGTGGGAGAGGAAAACCTGAGGCTCTGAGCTGGCTCAGTGTCCGTGGGACAGCGACAGCTGGAATTTATCTGGAAATGGAAATTTATTAATGGAAATTATCTGTATGTAAGCCGTGATTACGTGGCAAAGACTCGAGAACTCCAGGTAAATTCATCATTAAAAAAAAAAAAACCCAAAAAACCAAAACCCAAAGAACAAACATAGAAAAGAAGGTCAGTGTGGATTTGCATATTTCAATACTAATACACGGGAAGAAGAGATGTTTCTTCATGCTGTGGGCAGATGAACCTTAGAACTCCTTGCCAGAGGTTGTGGATGGAGAAATCTTTCCTGGCTTAAAAAGGAAATTAAGACAGGACTTTAGAGAGACCTGCTGAGGATTACCAAGTAGAAAAACCACATAAGGTTCACAGAATTTTCTGGGATGAAAGTAGTTGGAAGCTCTAGTTCATATGGGAAATATCTCTTATTCTTTCTTTGACATGTGCTTCTAGATACTTTTGAAAACTACTTACACATTCCATCTGAATCAGTATCCCTGTCCCTTTGCCCTTGTGATAGTATTTATATATTAGCAAGAATTCATTAACATGAATATGAAAAAGAAGAATTATTATTCAGTGATTCTTCCCATATTAAGTTTAAAACAAACCCCATATCCCAAGCACATTTAAACAAGCCAAAATTACAGTTCTTAAAGGCATGGATGCATTCAGTTCAGGGAGAGCAATCAGACAAATAAACCTCCCATGTGCTCATCAAATTGTCACAAGATTGAGGATTTGGATTACAAATTTTGACATGTTCTTCTGCAATAATGTACAGCAAATAGAAGGATTTACCTGCAGCTACAGTATTTAATAAGTTGTTCTAGAGGTTAACAAATCTGCTTCCCAAATTCTTAGGAAATGAAAATTTAAGACTTTATTTCCTAAGTTACCCCATCACAGATGTTTTGTCAAGAAATGAAATGAGCATTATAATGTGATTTGGAGACTGTCATTACTGCGTGAATGTAGGGCTCAGCCAGGGTTTTACATTGATGTGTTGGTGACACAAAATGTTTAATGACATCTCTCGTGACATCCTGTCAGCCTTCTGACAGTGTGGGACAGAAATGTGGCTGCTGCAGAAGGTCCTGAGGTAGCTGGTCACTGTCAGAGGAGTGTCATAATCCACTCTTGTGGGTAAGACATCAAATCTCCTCTCAGAAAATGACTGATGTCTCCTCCAGCACCTTTTCACTGAGGCTCTGGTTCCTGGACAGGTGTAAAATTGAGTGTGCTGAGCTTTTAATCTTACACTCTTCCCCCACTTTGGATTCACTGTTTGCATATAAGGTCACAGAATCCCAGAATGGTTTGGGTTGGAAGGGACACTAAAGCTGTTCCCATTCCACCCCTGCCATGGCAGGGACACCTCCCACTATCCCAGGCTGCTCCAAGCCCCATCCAAACATCTTGGACACTTCCAAGGATCCAGGGGCAGCCACAGCTCCTCTGGGCACCCTGTGCCAGGGCCTGCCCACCCTCACAGGGAAGAATTTCTTCCCAATGTCCCATCTAAACCTTCAGATACACAGCAGTGGTTTAACTCCACTACTCAGACACACACAAGGTGCATCCACATACCATAAATAAGTATTTGTGAAAGGCATAAAGCCTGTCAGAGCTTTGTCTGTCATACCAGGGTGTACCTTTCCTTTCAGGCAGAGCTGAGTGCTATCAGCTGAGTAATTCACAATTATTTACCTTGGAACCAGCACTGTGGCCTTTTAAACCCAGGATTTGTGTCCAGGCCTCCTGCTCACTCAGGAAGTGGTGGTGAGGACATTTGAGCTCTAACAAGCCATTATGTCTATTTTAACACAACCACCAAATGCCAACTTGTATTCATCCAGAGAGCTGTCAAGGGTTTTGCATGTCAGTGTGTTCTCTTTTAGTTTAATTTAAAATTTTCGGGAAAATTACAGTATTTGCCATGCTTTGTTTTTTTCCCAGTCACGGCTAGGATCATTAAATCCTAAGAAAATCCCAAAGGCAAGCAATCTAATAAAGCAGTCTTTTGTTCTGAGGCTGGCAGGATAATTCAAACAGGAGGTCAGTCAAAAAATCCCATTCTCCTGAGTGCCGTGGGGAGCTGAGTAGATGAGTGCCCTGCCTCTTTCTAACCCCCATGCCGTGGCAAGAAGAAGTGAATTTTTGAATTTAATACAGCCTAAAAACCCATTCAGCAAAATAACTGCAAGGTATTTTCTCAGCAAGACCCTGCTCATGTTGGCTGGCACTTCCCCAGCTCCCTGGGGATTTAGGGAATAATGTCTGAGGTTGTGTGATTCCCTTGGCTGGGCTGCCTGACCCTGCATGTGCCATTTCTGACCCCACTCCACAGCACCCTGAGGCAGGAAACCCTCAAAATATTCAAACCATGCTGCCATTTCAGAATGTGCCCTGGGTTTGGTTGTTTTGTGGGTTTTTTGTTTGTTTGTTTGTAGTGCTTAACACAAAAAGATTCTCCCAACACTCCAGTATTCAGTGGTGCAGGTTTATTTTTATGCCTTTTGCCCCAAATACTCAGTCCATACTTTTCTCTACAGTTTTTTTCTTTAACATAAGGATTTTCTGCTTAAAAATGGAAGCAAAGATTGGCTTCAAATTCCCTGGCAAAGCTTCTCATATAGGATACAGATTGTCTCAGCTTATCTGGCTCAAGCCTGTCTGGATGTAAACTTGTTTTCTTTGGAACTTCAGTGGTGCTCTGTGCCTCATTGTTCACATTGCTTACAGCTGGGGCTGTGGCAAGGGAAAAATCAGCTTTTTGTTTCTCTCCTGCACCACTGGGTAGATCATTACTGATGTGTAGATGGAAATATTTTTTTCCTTATAAATGTTTGGACTCAGCAATCAAACTGGAAGTGTTCAAAGCCACGTTGGACAGGGCTTGGAGCAATCTGGGTTTGTGGAATGTGTCCAAAGCAGCAACCCTTAGCAGGGATGGTCAGATTATGAAGCAAGGCAGACGTGCCTTGGGATGTCTTCATGTGGAGTGGAAGCTGTCAGAGGAACAGCAGAACATCAGTGGTTATTCACTGCACGTGGTGCTGAGCAGGGCTGCTATTGCTTAGAGACAGCAGCAACTCAGATAACATCTCCACGTCAAGATTTTTGAGTTCAGAGCTGCCTTGTTCAGGAATGATTTATTGTTTACTCCTTTAGTTCTGCTGTTTTTCCCATGAATGTCCTGTGAGAGCCATTTGTGTTGTGTTCCTGTCACAACACCTGCAATGCGAAACACAGAATGATATCGGAGGATGGTTTGGGTTCGGGAAGATTGTTAAAGACCATCCAGTGCCACCCCCTGCCATGGCAGGGACACCTTCCACAATCCCAGGCTGCTCCAAGCCCTGTCCAACATGACCTTGGACACTGCCAGGGATCCAGGGGCAGCCACAGCTTTTTTGGGCAATCTGCACAAGGGCCTCACCACCCTCACAAGGAAGAATTCCTTCCAAATATATAACCTAAGTCATTCCTCTTTTAATTTCAGACCATTCCCTCCTGTCCTGTCACTAACTGAGCACGTAAAAAGTTATTTCATGCTTTTTAATAAGCCCCTTTTAAGTTCTGAAAGGCCTCAGTGAGGTCTCCCCTGAGCTGCCTCTTCTCCAGGCTGAACAACTCCACGAACATGAACAACCACAAGGCACAGGCACGATGTCAGGTTAGAGCCTCCTGTCTTGTTCCTGTGCCCAGCACCCCCAGAAGGAAAGAAGATGGGAATCTGCTTTGTATCCCAGTTCATCTTCTGCACTAGCTCCTAATTAAAAAGAAAAATCCATCTGTCACCTGGGATGTACAGTAATACCGAATTTGTCTTGAAGCACCAGGACAAGAACTGAGCTGCAGAGCTCAGTTTGATTTCAGCCACAGATGCCAGGAGAGCTGGGTGTGCCAGCTGTGGTGTCTCAGCTGTATCACTGGAAAAACTCCTTTTCCCAAGGCTCCTGCTGGTGTTCCAGCACAGCTCCCACTGTTCAGCTGGACAAGTGCTTCCACCCAAAGGCCCCCAGACCCCATCCCCAGCCTTATCCCCATCCCCTGCCTCATTTCTGCATCCCATCCCATCCTGGCACCTCATCCTCATGCTTATCTTCATCCCCACACCACCTTCACCCTCACATCCCAAGCCCTGCTTGTGCCCATCCTCATCCCCA